>NC_088815.1:9000585-9155585 GCF_011386835.1 Chrysemys picta bellii | reverse complement strand
GGGCCCTAATGCAGTGTGGGGAATAGGATTTAGGCCTCATGTGTGAAACCTCCAGGGTCCATTCAAAAACAAGAAAGAAAGAAAGAAAGAAAGAAAGAAAGAAAGAAAGAAAGAAAGTTATTTATGGCAAAATTTGCCTCTTTGCTGTACTCAAGTCCCGCTAATCAGGGGTTAAGTGGGACTCAAGTGGTGCATGGGGTTAGTGCTGGCTTTCTGAGCAGGGATGAGTTTCACTCTCGGAGAGCCAGGCAGTGCCATTAATTGTTATTATTTATTATTTGTTTTGCCGTAGCAGCTAAGAGCTCCAGTGATGGGCCAGGACCCCATCGTTCCAGATGCTGTACAAACACAGAACAAAGAGTCTCCAAAGAGCCTGCAGTCTCCCACAGCCAGGTTACCCGCAGTGATGACATGGAGGCCACGGAGTGGACATCAGGGCAGCATTTAGGTAGCAGAACATACATTCCATTTTTTTCAGAAAGCAAAAAACCCAAAAGCTCATTAATTAAACAATCCACTCTACAAATTCTTGGTCAGCAGCATTATTTTGGCCCTCCTGAATTTAAGTCATTAAAGGGGAAAATCCCCTTTTCGTTATACCTTTTAATTATGAATATCCCATGCGGTCACGCACAACGATATATCAACTGGTGAGAACATTAATGGTCCCTATTCGTTTTACACAGGCTTTTCCCTGAGTGGGGATGGAGCCTGATCCTATGATCAAGACCCACAGGACACCTTTCTCTGCCAGTGAAGTCAGGGCCCGATCCTGCAAAGACTCAGGTGTGTGGATAGCGCGGCTTGTCTAACAGGAGCAAAATTACTCACATGCTTAAGTCTTTGCTAGCTGAGTGAGACTGCTTGTGTGAGTAAGGATTGCCCCTGTGCCTAAAGGCTGCAGGATCACACCCATGGCTGCAGGGCTGAGATTCATCTATTTTTCCTTGCAGTCTTTTCTTTTGTGTTTGTCCAGCATCAAGCATCATAAAGTCTCCATCCTTCTTAGGCTTTTAGGCACTCTGGCTATGATTTCCAGAGCTTCCTGGATGCGGATTCCCATTAATTTTAATGGCAACCGAGCCTCCAGATCTCCTCCGCAGCTTTGAAAATCTCAGTCATTAAAGTGAATACTTAATAATGTATTCTCTGTTCTTGAGTTATTATTTTTTTCTTTTACTCCTTTTGTCTATGTGCATAGATTAGCCCAAGTTATACATCAAAAGAAAGAATCTGTGTGGCACCCAAAATTACTAAGGGTCAGATTTACAAAGGAATTTCAGCAGCTAAAGAGGCAATAGGCACCTAGAATAATTTACAAAAGTGTCTGAATGAATTAGGTGCCTAACTCCCATTGACTTTAATGGGAGGTTGGCACCTAACCCACGTAGGCACTTTGGGGAATCCCACTACGTGCCTATCTGCATCTTTTGGCCCTGAAGACCTTTGTAAATTTGGCCCCAAGTTCATTCAGTTTTGACAGGACTTAAATAATGCTTCACCGGGCGATTTCACTACTAGATGATCAAAACAAGTAGAAAATCATTTCAGGGGAAGGTAAAGCTAACTCCCAGGACATTCTCGCCACTTGCCTTTTAATCTGTTCTGTGCCTTTTAGCAAGATTCCAGTGTAATTCAACAAGATTTTTTTTTTTTTGCTTCCTTATCAATGGAGTTCTCTGGAAAGGCCTGATTTTACTGTCCGAACTCAGAGCAAACTCCAATTGACTTCAGTGAATAGGAAAGCAAGAGAGGGCTCTTTCTTTATTCAGTATTATTCCTCCAGCCCCTAAGGATCTAATTCTGGTCCCAATTCAGCAAAGCACTTAAGCACGTGCTTAAGTCCTGTTAAAATGCTTTGCGGAACAGGGGTGGACTTACTCGCATGCTTAAAGTGAAGTGTGTGGTTAAGTGCTTTGCTGAGAATGGGGAGAATCGGGGTGTCGCAGTGCAGCACGCGCATGCTGTGGTCCACCACGTGTGTCTAGTGCATGTGAATGCAGATATTGGAGAGGCACCTGGATTTAAAACAGGGCCCTGTTGATCTCTTGCATGTGAATGCAGGTGTCTGTAGCAAGGCTGGTGTCCAGGTCTGCATGTCAAGTTCAGGTGACCAGGGTTGAACAAGCCTGCGTAAAGGGGAGAGGCCTGTAGACTTGTTTATCCATGACACTGAAACTGTTGCCGACCTGGTGTCTACAATCTACTCCCTCTTTCTTGCTGAGATTCCCAACCACCTACCAGTTACCTGGCTACACACAGCCTGAAACCCCTCCAGATGCCATGATTGCAGTGGGAAAGAAGCGACTCACAGACAAATATTTGTGCAATGCACACAGAGCCCAGAGATTGGAACAAGCTGTCTCTCTGGTGTGTGTAGATTTTGTCTGTAACAAAATTAAATAGCATAAAGGCATAGAATGATTCTTCTCCTAATGAATCTTACATGAATTCTCTCCCCTGAAGGCTATATTGTAATATCACAGCTGGGCTTGATTTTCAGCTTACACCTTTTGCTAAATATTTTAGGGGAAGAAATCAGGACACATTCAAGTTCAGATCTTACCCTGGATGCCCTGCTCTTCAGAGAGCTCTCTGCCTGAGCTTATTCAGAAGAGAGGCAGGACTGAATCCTTCTGTGAGACGCAGTTGGTTTGAGAACTAAAGAAAATTGCTAGTAAAGAAACAGCTGAAGGAAAAACGTTCCAAATGAATTGTAAGTCCACTTTGGTTTAACAATGCACTGCATACAATAAAATATACAGTTGAGCAGCGGGGTGTTCTAGCATCTCTCCTGATAGTTTTCATATTCAATCTCAGATTTGCTTAGACACTTACGCAGAGGATAAGAAAGCAATCCCCCAAAATGCAGAAAAGGGTATTTGATGCAATATCATTTTCTAACTTCTTTCTTCTTGACTGTGTGTGTGTGTGTGTGTGTGTGTGTGTGTGTGTGTGTGTGTGTGTGTGTGTGTGTGTGTGCGCGCGTGCACTCACTCATGCTTGTGGTTGGCTGGGGGCTGATTAGTGAACAGATTTCTTGCCCCTGTTATGCAGCTGGGCTTCTGCTGGAGGAAGAGATGTGATAGATTAAATGGCTCATTAGGATAAATGAACCCCAATTCTGTGCCACATCAAAGGCAGAACACTTAGAGAATCCAGGCACTACAGGAAGGTGGAACTGATGGTGAATAGCACTGATGAGATGCTAAAGGACTTTAGCAGGGAGACATTTCCCTATTCATGGTCTAGAGAAAGAAATCTCTGCACTCGTTTGTTCAAAGTGCACAGATAGCTGCACTTCCAGAAAGGCTGCAAGGCCATAACTGAAGTGCCATTCATTTTCTTTTCCAGATGATATTGTTGTTTTCAGGTATGTCATTCAGAGATGGAAATGTCCCTGAAATAGAGGCTAGTGAGTTGGTTTCTCAGTAAAGATGCCCTGTCCCCCGTTATGAAACAACATTAAAAAAAATACACTCGGGGAGTCTAGTTGTCATGATACAACATAGTGACATGCTGAGCTTTGGGTTATTCTGATGGTTGGGCCTCCGTTCAGCAACGTATTTAAGCGTGTGCTTAAATCCATCCCTAATCAACAAAATGCTTAAGCACTGAAGACCATGGGACTTAAGCCCATGCTTAAAGATAAGCATGATCTTAAGCACTTAGCTGAATAGGGATGGGCTACTGAATATAGGTTTTAGATCAGGGGCCAGTGAGGAATTCATTCTCCACACCAGCTCAGAAGTAACAGATTCCTGAAATATACATCCCCAATGGATGGCAAGCACAGATCAACTTTAAAAGCAACTTCACAAATGGAAATCGACATCAAAACACCCCAGACACCATGTAAGCTATCTTTTAAAAAAGAATTCTTTCAACTAACTCAGTATAAAGTGTTCAGCTCTGGGAATTTGGATGGGTTAGGTGAAGCTCATAGGAAGTAATGCGTCTCTTTCAGCTTCATAACCAGCTTTCATATTTCCTGCCCCAGTCCAGATCACACTAAGACCCAGTCACTGTGAAGGCTTCTTACCTTGGCTGGTGAGGCATAGTCATCCAACGTTTCCAATCGCTCCTTGCACCTGTCCCAGCCAAATCCCAAATCAGCTAATTACCTTCTGCTTCTCCAGCGTCCCTTCTAGTTTCAGCTCGATCATTTTCTCACCGCTTCCCCCATTTTTTTTTTAAAGACTGTGGCTGGACCTCGAAAGGTTTAGGGCAGCTGCATTTCTGAGCCCAGAAAGGGGGGCAAAACACATGCAGGAAATGAAAAAAGACAGAAAGAAGCACACTTTGGTATCACTTGCACTGGGAGGTGCTGTATGAAGTATTACTGCTAATTAATCACTTCCCCTTATTAATACCCACCCCGCCCCGGAGCTGCCCCTCCAGCCCCAGGGGTTAGTCCACAGCCCCTCTCTATTGTCCCCTAGGGGAAGGGGCCCATTCAGACCAATCCGTGTCAGCCCCACACCCTCGTTAGCCTGCCTGGCAAAGCTCTGCACTGCCTCCCCCCGGCTAGGCTGAAAAGCGGCTGCCCCAGACCGGCAGCTCCAGCCCGGAGCTCCCCGCAGCCCAGCGCCCTCCCCTCGGACACTCCCCGCCCGACGCTCGCTCCAGCTCCCTCCTGGGCTCGCCGGGAAACTTTCCTCCGTCCCGCTGGGAGCGAGCAAATCCTCCCCACCGCCCCCGGACCGGCCTTCGCCCCACCGGCGCTGCGAGGAGCTGTCCAGCCCCCTGGGATCTGTCCAGGGTGCTGATCCGCTCCCAGCGCCTTCTCGGGGCTCCCAGGACGCTGCCCGCCCCCAAAGGCTAGAGAAGGAGAGCAGCCCCCCACACACACTTCTCGCCCCCCGGGAAAGGTAAGTCCCAGCTGCGCCTTTTCCCCCAAGCAAAAGGAAACATGATTTAGCCAGTGCCTTTGCCCCACAGCAAACCCAGCAGATTCCCTTCCTTCTTCCTTCCTTCCTCTTTCTTTCCTTCCTTCCTTCCTTCCTTCCTTCCTTCCTCCCTTCCTCTTTCTTCCATCCTTCCTCCCTCTTTCTTTCTTCCTTCTTCCTTCTTCCATCCTCTTTCCTTCCTTCTTCCTTCCTCCCTTCCTTTCTTCCTCCCTTCCTCTTTCTCCCTTCCTTCCTCCCAATTGTCTAATGTTAGTGGAGTTATCTCTTCTCCCCCCCTCACTGGGGGCGGGGGGAAGGAGTCAGCGGTAGATCTGCACTCTACAGGTGTCTGGGGTCCCCCCCCTTCTCTACAGAAAGTCCTCACGCCTTCCCTAGCCTGGCCCTGCAGACAACTCGCCCCGCAGCTCCCACCCCTGCCCCGGGCGCTCCCAGGAGGGCGTTCGAACCCCGTGGGAAAACTCACCTGTCCCTGAGGTCACCTTTGCGGGTGCAGGGTGCAGGAAAGCTGCCCTGCATCTGGCTGTGGGCTTTTATAGCCCGTTGGGGAGGCGGCTGGGAGGAGTGCCCGGGTCGGGGGCTCTTTATTCTGGCCAATGAGATCTTGCTTTTTATTGCAAATGCACAGATTACATCATAGATAGTAGCCTCCGCTTCAGCATAATAGTCTCCTCCCAGGCTGAGGGGCGGGGAGATTGGAGTGATTGCAGATAGCAACAGGTCTGTCTGTCTCTCAGGGAGACTGAGGCTGGACACACTTGCCATTGACTGTGACCAGGAGCAATCTCCTCTCCCGGAAACTGGTGTGTGTGTGTGTGTGTGTGTGTGTGTGTGTGTGTGTGTGTGTGTAAAGATGCACATGCAAGTGTTTCAATTAAAGCAAGTGCTTAAGTGTTTTGCTGGATTGGACCAAAGTGCTCAGCACCTGGCAGGATCAAGCCATAGCCAGCTAGATGGATAGATAATCCCGGTCTCTTCCACTGGGCCACCACGCTTCCCAGACATGTGCCCTTTCTCCCTCCAGCATCGCCGAGTCTATGTCCTCTTCCCCCATTCATCGCTGTAGCCAACTCTCATTCTAACACTCTAATCTGTAGCCATAACACTGTCTGTGCTTATAAACATATCCATCCCTCTGTCTCCTCCCAGAGCCACCGGGCAGGCTTGCGAAATCCAAGCTGAGGGTATCTAATCCATTTGGTTGTCTTATAAACCTAATGCAAAAAGGCAAGACAGCTGTTCCCTACAGTCTAACTGCAGGACAATTCACCCCTCCAGACAAAATCCTTCCAACATGTGGCACGCACACCTCTCTGGGTTTGCCTAGCTGGTGCCTGTCCACATCAGGCTGTATTAAGAATAATAATTAATAGTAAAAAATAAATGGTAATTAATCAAGACGGTCCTAAGCCAAACCCCAGGTTTGGTCAACCCCAAACTTTTGGAGGCATTTGAAATCTGAATCCAGATCTGAATTTTGCAAATGGCCCCCTTGCTAATAATGGGCTGAATGAAACTCGTGGAGTAAAAATGGTGCTCTTCTGATCTGGGTCTAATACAATGAGCTCATTTCGGAGTAGCAATGAACGCTATTAATACTGATTAGAATAAAGCCAGCCACTCTGTCTCCTGCTTCTCTGTTCTGGCCTTTAATGCAGTCGAGGACTAAGGGCCAAAGCCTCGGGCTGGTTTTACACCTGAGAATGTGGTTTTTGTGGTTCCCTGAAATAACAGATGGCTTTGTGAAGCATGTCCCCTTGCTCAGACATGATGCAGTGGATGCCCTATGAGGCACAGACACTGATTTTCTGAAAGAAGACACAGAGGCTGAGCCGTACCTGGTCCCTGGCTATGCATTAGTCATAGCACGAAGAGTGGAGACTGGCGTGCTGGGCGAAGAAGATGTCACAGCCTTGTCGCCGTGTGTGTCTGGGAGTGATTCTCGTTCAGAGGAAGCCGACTCCCGAGGGCCATGACCAGTCTTTACCCAGGCAAAACTACCATGCATTTCAGGGGAAGCTGCTGAAGCCGGGATTTTCAAAGGCACCTACAGGAGTTAGGAGCTCCAGGCAAAATTTCCAAAAGCACCTACATGATTTAGGAGCACAAGTCTGCTCCCTTAGGGTGGCTATGCAAATCCCAGCCTGAGTCTAATATGGAGTAAGAATCTCAGGATTTGGTCCAGAGCCCATGGCTCTTGCTAGCCTCGCTGGCCCTTTTGATCCTTCCCTTTGGTTCTCTTATTGTTCTCCTACTCACCAGCACCTCCTGACGTGCTCCGAGGCCTATCCCAGTGTGGTATTGGGCGTCACACTCTGATTCTGAGCTGTCGCTAAGAGTTCTGCTCTGATTCCCCTCTAGCTTCTGGCATGCAGTGTTCTGCTATTGACTCAACTGGAGAAGGACCCTGCTGGGGGTGGTGTGAAGAAATGGACCATTAGGAAGCACTAGGAATAAACCCACCAGCTCTGGGTCTGTGACTGACGGCGATAGCACATGAGTGGCTGGGCCCACAGAAAGCATAAGGGATGTGGTAGCGTAGCAGGTGCTGCCTCGCTGGCTCATTTGGCAGAAACATGAGCTGTTGGCTCAGGGTTCTAGTCGTGGGTCCTCAGCAAGCAATTTAACTAGTGATTTTGGCCAGTGATTCTGGGTGCCAAACCTGAGACAGCAGGGCCCTGATTTTCAAAGGGGCTGAGTCATGGGTGCTCGATATCTCTGGCAATCAGGACCCAGGTGTCTCAAGCCAGGTAACCGAAACCTGAGCATGACAAATCAGAGGCCACTTTTGAAAAATGTTGACCTATGTTTTGTAACAGGCAGGACTTGTTGCAAACAGAGACCTGGAAACTCATAGCATCAGTGGCTTAGATTAATTTCCTCTGGCCTTTCTTGCTTCTCACCCAATGTTTGCTCTGGGTGAAGTATCCTTGGCTTATTTGCATTCAGGGTCTGTCTCCATGAGGGTGGGGGTGAGGATGGGACAGATTTGGTTTCTGAAGGGAAAGTCTGCCGTGGACCGGGGAAGACACAACAGGAAAGGTCGCCGTTTTACTGAATTATTTCAAGTTGTTTTCCACTCTCTGCTCAGAACAGCCAGGGAGGTTCAGGTAATTAGCAACCAAAGCTGGGGGGCCGGGGAGGGGGAGATGGGGAGAGAGAGCAAGTTGGACTTTGGCCCCAGCTGACCTGATTCATACAACATGTCTGATTAATGCACCTGGTCACATGGCAGCTGCCAGCGACTTGTTGCTGGGCATCCAGAGGTTTCCAAGGGAACCGCTCCTTCTCCTGCAGAAGCTCCTCAACAAGTAAGGGAGAGCAGCAGTTCAGAGGGCCCTGCAAACCCAGCTGCATGGGAGAGAGGGGAGCAAAGGAGACATTCCCTTCTACACGGAGATACCCCCAATACAGACACCCTGTGCATGCAGGTCCCCGATGCAGAGAGACTCTGACACACAGAGAAGCTCCCAGACACACACAGACATCCCAACACATATACACAGACCTCCTGCACACCCTCTTTGCACACACACACACACACACACACACACACACACACACACACACACGAATGGCCATACTGGGTCAGACCAACGGTCCATCTCGCCCAATATCCTGTCTTCTGACAGTAGCCGGTGCCAGATGCTTCCGAGTGAGTGAACACAACAGGGCAATTTATGGAGTGAACCATCCCCTGTCATCCTCTCGGCTTCTGGCAGCCAGAGGTTTAGGGAAACCCAGGGCATGGGGTTGCATCTCTGACCATCCTGGCTAATAGCCACGGATGAACCTTTTCTCCAGGAATGTATCTAATTTGTTTTTGAACACAGTTATTCTTTTGGCCTTCACAACATCCCCTGGCAACGAATTCCATAGGTTGACTCTGTGTTGTGTGAAGTAGCACTTCTTTATATTTGTTTGAAATCTGCTGCCTATTAATTTCATTGGGTGACCCCTGGTTCTTGTGTTATATGAAGGGATAAATAACACTTCCCTATTCACTTGCTCTACACACCATTCATGATTTTGTACACCTCCATCATATCCCTCCCTTAGACGTTTCTTTTTCAAGTTGAACAATCCCACTCTTTTTAACCTCTCCACATACGCAAGTTCCATCCTCCTCATCATTTTGGTTGCCTTTCTCTGGACTTTTTCCAATTCTAATATATCCTTTTTGTGATGGGGCAAGCAGAACTGCATGCAGTATTCAAGGTGTGGGAATACCCCCCCCACACACACACACTTTAATTCTCTCACACACATACACTCACCCCTTCCATGCACGTGCTCACAGATCTCCCCAGACCCTACACACAGAGAGACCCACAGAGACAGATACATGCAGAGACCCCACAAGCTTCATCCACTCACAAAGGCCATCTCCTCCTCCCTCACATACTCGCTCACACACATGCTCAGAAACCCCCCTCCCTGCACTCACACACTCAGAGCCCCCCCTTGTACGCACACACGCAAACACATACGCAGAGACGCCCCTCTGTAGACACACACCTGGAGACTTCACTCAATGCACGTGCGCGCGCACACACACACACGAGATTCCCTTCCCTGACATACAGCTAAAGACTCCCTATCTCCCCCACAGTCTCCCCCCTACACAAACTGGCACGGAGAGCTCCCACACAGATGCATCCCCTGGCGACCCACAGGCCCCCTCCTTCCCCCCTCCACATGCCGATAATGAGATTTCCACATCACAGCCATCCTCCCGCACAACCGTGCACTCTTGCAAGACACCCTTGACTCACCCATCCCCCACACAGACCCTCCCATAGAGAGACCTCCTGCCCACATATTCAGAGACTCCCACACTGTACACACACACACACACACACACACACACACTCCCATGCACTGAGACCTCTATTACACACATGCACATGCATATGTATACCCTAGGGCTGTCAAGCGATTAAAAAAATTAATCGTGATTCATTGCACGATTAATCGCACTGTTAAACAATAATGGAATGCCATTTATTTAAATATTTGTGGGTTTCCTACATTTTCAAATATACTGATTTCAATTACAACACAGAATACAAAGTGTACAGAGCTCACTTTATATTTATTTTTGATTACAAATATTTGCACTGTAAAAAACAAAATAGTGTTTTTCAATTCACCTAATACAAGTACTGCAGTGCAATCTCTTTATCATGAAATTTGAACTTAAAAAATGTAGAATGATGTACAAAAAATAACTGCATTCAAAAATAAAACAATGTAAAACTTTAGAGCCTTCCAGTCCACTCAGTCCTACTTCAGCCAGTCACTCAAACAAGGTTGGTTACAATTTGCAGGAGATAATACCGCCTGATTCTTGTTTACAATGTCACCTGAAAGTGAGAACCGGCATTCGCACGGCACTGTTGTAACTGGCGACGCGAGATATTTATATGCCAGATGCGCTAAAGATTCGTATGTCCCTTCATGCTTCAACCACCATTCTAGAGGACCCGCGTCCATGCTGATGACGGGTTCTGCTCGATAACGATCCAAAGCAGTGTGGACCGACACATGCTCATTTTCATTATCGGAGTCAGATGCCACCAGCAGAAGGTTGATTTTCTTTTTTGGTGGTTCGGATTTTGTGATTTCCGCATCGGAGTGTTGCGCTTTTAAGACATCTGAAAGCATGCTCCACACCTCGTCCCTCTCAGATTTTGGACGGCACTTCAGATTCTTAAACCTTGGGTCGAGCGCTGAGGCTATTATTAGAAATCTCACATTGGTACCTTCTTTGCGTTTTGTCAGATCTGCAGTGAAAGTGGTCTTAAAACGAACATGTGCTGGGTCATCATTGAGACTGCTAGAACATGAAATATATGGCAGAATGCGGGTAAAACAGAACAGGAGACATACAGTTCTCCCCCAAGGAGTTCAGTCACAAATTTAATTAACACGCATCATCAGCATAGAAGCATGTCCTCTGGAATGGTGGCTGAAGCATGAAGGGGTATATGAATGTTTAGCATATCTGGCAGGTAAATACCTTGCATCACTGGCTAGAAAAGTGCCATGCGCACGCTGGTTCTCATTTTCAGGTGACATTGTAAATAAGAAGAGGGCAACATTATCTCCTGTAAATGTAAACAAACTTGTTTGTCTGAGCGATTGGCTGAACAAGAAGTAGGACTGAGTGGACTTGTAGTCTCTAAAGTTTTACAATTGTTTTGGTTTTGAGTGCAGTTATGTAACAAAAAAATCTACATATGTAAGCTACACTTTCACGATAAAGAGATTGCACTATGGTACTTGTATGAGGTGAATTGAAAAATACTAATTCTTTTGTTTAGCATTTTACAGTGCAAATATTTGTAATCAAAATAATACTATAAACTGAGCACTGCACACTTTGTATTCTGTGTTGTAATAGAAATCAATCTATTTGAAAATGGAGAAAAACATCCCAAAATATTTAATACATTTCACTTGGTATTCTATTGTTTAACAGTGCGATTAATCGCGATTCATTTTTTTAATAGCTGTTAATTTTTTTGAGTTAATTGCGTGAGTTAACTGTGATTAATCGACAGCTCTAGTATACACACACACACATAAACTCAGATTCTCTCCCTGGTACTCACACACTCAGAGCCGCCCCTCCCCGTTGTATGCACACACACAAACATATACCCAGAGACCCCTCCATATACAGATACATGTGGAGACTTCTCCCAACACACACACACACACACACACACACACGGAGACCTCTCCCAGCTCATGCAGAGCGGCGCTCTCACCCACTCACCTGTCACCCTGACACTCTCAGCACCAGTGCCTTACAAGCCTATCGCACGCCACACTGTGTCAGCAGGCCAACAGGCTCTCGACAGTAATAATAAAGTTCCTGAACTGGCAAACCCAGCTAGGCGGGTAAATACAAGGCACTGAATCTTTCATAAGCTGTGCGGAGCTTATTCAGCTACGCTACACAATCTAACAACGGATTCTCTCTCCTCCCTTCCCTCGCCCCTGACGGAGGCCCCAGAAGGGTTTGTATGTCTGCAATAGATGTTGTCGCCAATAATTCCCCATGGTTGTTCTCACTGGCTCAGTTCCACCAGTACTAGCCGTGGGGTAAGCATGAGAATAGACAGGGAGGCAGCTGTCAGGGCCATTGTGCCATGAAACTCTCTATACACTTGTGCTCGCACCATTGCTAGCACAAGGGCGGATGGAAACGGCCTACTACGGGCCAGATCCTCATCTGCGGTAAATCAACGTCGCTCAGTTGATTTCAACAGAACTACTCTGATCTATGCCAGTTGAGGATCTAACACAAAATGTTCTAGGCCACAGACACACCCAGAACCAGGCACTGGGCGCTTTCACCAGTTACCTTGCAGGCTTTCCTGTTATAGCCTGCTAGTCCTTCCCTTTCCCAGCAAGGAGACAGGCGTTCAGCATCTTGCCAGATCAGGCCTTCAAAGGGCTTCCAGGGGATCTTCCCTCCATGACCCAGAGCCTGGTTTAGAATTGGGTGGCTAGGGGCAGCCCCAGTGCACCTGCCAGAATCCAAGAGAAAGTAACTTCTGCTGGTTTCAATGAAGGCTCATTGTATCCCACAGGTGGGAGGACAGAGCTGGACCCGAGGGCTCTGGTTCTCCTGCCACTTGGACCAGTTCTACACCAGATTAGATCTGTGGAAATCAGTGGAGTTACTTCTGAGTTACACCAGAGGGGAGAATCAGGGCTGAGAGCTCTACGTGGTGCAAAGAAACAAACAAATACCAACTGGATTGAGCCTCTCATTTTAAAGGGCAACGTGTGTGTGTGTGTGTGTGTGTGTGTGTCTGCCTGCATGAAGGCGCATGCGTGAGGGGCACACCCAAAGCACCTCAGACTGGGCACCCTAAAAACCTGGGAACTTAAAATCTCTAATTGCTTTTGAAAGTTTGGCTGCCAATATGTGTAATGTTTCATGGACAAATACCAAAAGGTTCCTGCCTTAAGGAACTTACAGCCTAGATGTTATTGTAGGCTTATCGGTGTGCAAGAATGTGCTTCTATGCAGTGGACGTATGTATGTGGGTGCATGTGTTCAAGTGTGTATTTGTGAAAATGCATGAGTGCAATATATACACACACACACACATTCATGCAATTTTGAAAATACACATTTGTACTCATGCACACGCCCAACTTCATTAGGCATGAAGGTGCAGTAAGGTGGAGATAATTTGGGGGTGTGCAAAATGGTTCATACATGGGGGGGTTGAAATTGCACGTGTGAGTGAGCAGTAGCAATGTGAGTGTAAAGGTACAACTCTGTGCATTTTTTCTGTGGGGGAGTGCATGAGTGTGTACGGCAGGATTCTGTGTGTGGAGCGGGGGCAGGGACATATTTGGTTCTGGGTGCATCAATGTTGGAGTGTGTATAATGTGTTTGGTGCCTGTGCGGACACATCTGTGCTTCTGATTGTGGGTTGTGGGTGTGTTGGTGCAGGGGTGTGTGTGTGAGAGAGAGAGAGAGAAGTGTAGTTTTGGGGAGGGATGTGCAAAAAGCAAGCAGCCGTGTGTGTGTGTGTGTGTCTGTGCCCGGGCGGCCCGTGAGGCAGGCTATTTCTGGACAGCTTTGTCTCGGTACTGTATTAAACTGCGTGTGGATGTGCTTGAACTTGTGATATTAAAAGCATGAGAAAGACAAGGACCAGGAAGCAGTCATTCAGCCAAGCACACCTGTCCTTGGTTAAAGTTGTGTTTAACTCCCCGGTGCCAGACTCTCCCAGTTGCTGAGGCAGTTAAAGAAAGTTAAATAAACACGATCGGCAAATCAGAACAGTGGGGACAACACTTTCAAAAGCAGCTACGTGATTTAGGAGTCCTGTCCATTTTTTGAAAGTGACTTAGGAGCCCAAACCCCATTGACTTTCAGTGTGACGGAGACTCTTAAAGCACGGAGAAAATTTTGGAGAGTTTACCCTAAACGATGGGCTAGGATTTTCACTGGTGTAAATCAGGATTAACTCAACAGGACCCAGTTGTGTAAAATGTGTGTAATCAGTGAGAGGTGAATCAAGCCCCAAACAGTTAACTTAGGTTTTGCCAACACTGGGCTTGCTCCCATTAAAACCAGCTATTCAGAGGTTCCAGCACAAAGCCCTACTGTAGACAGGCCACGCTGGTTTGAATCAAGCAGCACTAATGCAAATGGTAGCATGTTGTGGCTTATCCTGTCTACACTAGGGGCAGGATTTTTCAGACGCGCTCAGCCTCGGCCTCTCTCTTCTCCCATTGAATCAATGGCAGGTCAGCAAGTGTCTGTTGAATAACTGGTGTGTATGGCACAAATGACTTTGACCACTTCACAGCTGCCACCATGCAAGCAACAATCCCTAGCTTTATCTGCAGCAAGGGCTGGGCTAAGAGTTGTTGCTGGTATGGCTGGAGCTGTAATTTGGACACAGCCTGTGGCGTACGTGTGTGTGAGCGTATGGAGCTGATTGTGTCTGTAGTGCAGAACTGTCTCCGGGCCTGACACAGCCATGACTGCTCCTCCAGCATTTTATTTAGCACTGACAAGGTATTGGCTTTGCTGCAGAAAGGGCTAAATTCATTCCCACTGAGAGTCCTGGGAGCAAACGCAGAAAACTTTCCGTCACTGTGTTTCCAAGAGATTTTTCTGACGGTGCTGCTCTCTGAGTCCGCTTCCCCAGCTGAAAAGCAAACTGTGCAGAGAAAGGGGCCGGAGGGGCCCAGCGCCGCTGGGGTCAGTGTGGAGACGCTCTTGGTTTTCGCTGGTACAACTGAGTGCAGAAACTGGCCAACTGTGAATGAATCTGGTGGTGATGAGGGCCGCTGTCTGGTAGGCGAGGCCGGGTCTAAACCACAGCCTGGATCATCTGTTATTAGCAATTAGCACTAGACGAATAATAATTGCTATTGATATGACAGTATTACCTGGAGGGCCAATGTTCCCTCTAATTTTTCCCACCCATGTGCGGAATGAATTTTGTTATGTGCACCAATATGGAGGTGATGTGTGGCGGGGGCAGAGAGGGTTGAGGTGCAGGGAGGTAAGGGCTCTGACTGGGGTTGCGGGCTCTGGGGTAGGGCCGGGGATGAGGGGCTCAGGGCTGGGGCAGAAGGTTGGGGTGTGTGGGGGGGTGAGGGCTCCGGCTGCGGGTGCGGGCTCTGGGGTATGGCTGGGGATGAGGGGTTTGGAGTGCAGGCTGCCCCAGGGCTACGGTGGGGAGTGAGGACTCCCCCCAGCTCTCTCTCCCCACAGCAGCACTGGGCTGGGGGGGGAGGGGCGCCTCTCCCCACCACAGCAGCTCCAGGGCTGGGGCTGCGGGATAGGCGCCTCTCCCGCGGCCCAGACAGGTCTGTGGCTGGGCTGGGTTGGGGCTGGGGGAGGGGCGTGTCTCGAGGCTGGGCTGGGTTGGGTCTGGGGCTAGGGGAGAGGAATCTTTCCCCACCGCAGCCCTGTGCGCCTGCACGGCACTTAATAGGCTGCTGCCCGGCCGCACAGCTTAGAGGGACCTTAGGGCCCCAGCCAAGAACAGTGACCCATTGTGCTCGGTACTGCATGTGCATTGTAAAAGACAGTCCCAGCCCCTAAGAGATTACAATCTAAATAGGCAAAGAATCAGTTACAGGCCCTATTTTCACATGGGGAACCAAGGCGCAAAGAGATCCCGGGACAAAGAGGACAAGGTCAGACAAAGAGTCTGAGGGAGAAGCAGGAACTGAACATAGACCCTTAGGCCAGTGCTATAACCACAAGACAAACCTTCAGCCCCAAATACGGCAGCCAGGTGTCCAGAAATATGTGTTTGGCGTTTCTAACAGCATTTGCTTTGCTCATGTTTCTGCTTCTTTGGCATTCGCATCCCCTGAGCATTCAAGCCACAGAGTTTAGCTGGGATGAATCGTCCCGGAGCTCGGGCAGGCCTCACTGCAGAACGAAGGCATCTGAGGAAACCGCAACCCAATGGCAGACATTTCATGAACAGTCACAGTGGCTACATTCATCAGCTAGATGGTCTGTTGCAAATGATTCCCTGGGCTCTATGAGGGATAACTTATGATCTGTTTTCTTGGGGGATTAGTTATCTTTGTGAGGTGTGATCTGGGTGCTAACAGAGGGGATTATCGGACATGCTACATGCGTGGATAAGACCTGGAAGGTAGAGCAGACACACATGTGCACAGGCTCGTTAAAAGCAGGTGCAAACGCATACATGCCCCTGCATACATGACTCTTTCCACATCATGCAAGAGGCAGGTGGAGTCACGGTGACAGGGCCAGATGCTGACCTCAGTGACACTGGTCTAAATCCAGAGAAACTCCATTATAATCAGTGGAGTTACCTCAGACTGACTCTGATATAGCAGCCATCAGGGTCTGGCCCGCGGTTGCCGATACCTGTACAATGTTACTGTGGACACGTGTGATCCACCGTGCGATGCCGCAGTGTGTGCACATGTGCGTGATCCTCTGTGCGATGTTGCGGTGTGTTGTTTGTGGGTGTGTGTAAATCCCACAGGAATCAGCTTCTGGTGATCAGAATGGCCCAGGGCATGGCCTAGAGCAGTGTTTCTCAAACTGGGGTTGCCGCTTGTGTAGGGAAAGCCCCTGGCGGGCTGGGACGGTTTGTTTACCTGTCCTGACCGCAGGTCCGGCCGATCGCGGCTCTCACTGGCTGCGGTTCGCTGCTCCGGGCCAATGGGAGCTGCTGGAAGTGGCGCAGGCCGAGGGATATTCTGGCCGCTGCTTCCAGCAGCTCCCATTGGCCTGCAGCGGCGAACCGCGGCCAGTGGGAGCCGTGATCGGCAGGACCTGTGGACGGGACATGTAAACAAACCAGCCAGGGGCTTTCCCTACACAAGTGGCGACCCCAGTTTGAGAAACACTGGCCTAGAGCCCCCCCTTATTTAACTCTGGTCCTTTCTTCACTCCTCTTTCTTCCCAGTTCTCATTCCCTCCCTTTTTTCCATACTCTCTTTCTCCCTCCACCTCTCCTTTTGCTCCACTCATATACCAACGCCTTTTCTTTTTTTTTGGAATAGAATTATGAAAAATAAAGCCCTTGTTCTGAGCGGCAGCGTGTCTGCTGCCAGAGAGGGGTCTTATTCATTAAGGTAATGGTCTCATACGCATTTGGGTCTGTTATCAGTAACACTCCAAAGGAAAATGGGCTACTTAAACCTATTATATCACTTCTTTATTCACCATGTGCTGCCATTTACTCCTACATGCCACTGGGCTCTAATAGCCCCAGTTCTGAGAAACCCTACGCATTAGCCACAAGCAGCTCATTAATTCACTGTTTTTATTCTTAAGAAAATAGACTCCGACTGCACGAAAGCTCAGACTCCGAGGGCTCAGCCGAAACAGAAATGCTTTCCTGTGCCGGCATCCCTGGTGCGACCCTCTTCCCACCCCGCGCCCCGCGCCACACAGGACCCCCTCTGCTGGAGGGTGCGGAGACAAAATGAAAGACATTTGGTGGGAGTTAGAAGAGCAGGAGTGAGACAGACAGACACACTGCCAATGCCAACTTGTCATCAGACTCTTATTGGTATTCTGGTAATGCTTAGCCATGGCCGTAGACCAGGCCCCGCACTGTGCTAGGCCCTGTACAAACACAGAACAAATAGAAGGCCCATTTCCTGGCTCAGGGCCATGCCCCTCCCCCTCCTCACTGGAAGCAGCTAGGGGAGATGTATTGGAGACCTGGGGGTTAGCATAGGTCCCATCAGAAGAGGAACAAACCTCTCCTGGCCGTGCTAAGGCCCAGCCGTGGGGAAGAGCACATGGATGGCATCCCAGTTGGTATTGGCAGAGCCCGGCTAAGAAGAGGTTTACAAGTTCAACAGGTGGAGAACAGTGTGTTGCCAGGGTTCCCCTGAGAAATTCTCCTGCAGCTGCAGTTTGAACGAAGAGGGGAGCCCAGGCCGTCTGCAGTCTGCCGGGGTGGCAGCTCCTGAGAAGGGGGGTACGTCGCTTGGCACAAAAATTGCCAGCCCCCTGAGTGCGTGTGTGTACGTCCCAGAAGCTCCAAGCCTTGCTCTCCCCAAGTCTGAGAAAGGTCACGTACCTCACCCCCTTGACGTTGCTGCTTTTCTGCTTCCCAAGCAGGAGAGGAGACCCCGCTGGCTGCAAAGAAGATCCTTCACCTGAGGCCTGCTCTGCTTTGGGCTTCACAGTTGTAAACCAGGAGCCAGTGGGCCAGATCATCAGCTGGTATAAATCAACCTAGCTCGGCTGGAATCAATGGAGCTATGTGGATTTACACCTGCTGAGGAGCTGACCCGGGGTAACCTAGATTAGGCGCTGGCCATGGCTGTTTGATGCAAGCCCTTGGCTGGCCACGCTTTAATCCCAAGGCACAAATTGTCCCAGGTGGAGACCTCCCCTCCCCCTTCCTCCCTTATGCTCCTTCTCTGGGGGTTGCGAGCACTTGAGCAGACAGTGAATTGAATGTTTAGATGATGGCAGAATTAATTCCAGGCAGGTACAATGAGACCTTCCTCGAGAGCCCTTGAAGGAAATGAAAGGCCCCTCATCCCAGCTCCGAGCCACAAATCCATACGCTCTGCCACTTCTTTTCAAACACACACAGCCTGAAAAAGCAGCCGCATCTGCTTCATGAAAGACAAGGACTCCGCTGAGAGCCCTGACTCCCTCGCCTGTCATTCTCCTGCCCGTGCCATGCCAAGTAGGCACGATGCCGCCATTGTCCTAGGCCTTTGGTCTCTGTATCCCCAGCCTGCCTCCCCGAGTCAGGGACGCGGCAGACTCTGGAGAGCGGTGTGCGTGCCGGCTGTGTCCTGCGCTGATCTTTCCAATTCCAGCAAACGAGGCCTTCGGGTCACTCTAGGGGGCTGGGTTCCTGTGAGGAAACTCGCCTGCAGCAAGCAGCCATCCTGGAAAAGAACAGGAGGAACGTTACACCCATCTCCTCCAAAAAGCCACCGACTTGAGATGAGCAGCAGCATGGTCTAGCAGAGGAGGGCACTAGCCTGCCATTAGGAGAGCTGAGAGCTAGTCTTGACTCTGCCACTGATGCGCTGTATGTCCTTGAGCCAATCACTTACCCTCCTGCCCTTTGCCCTTATCTGTTTGGATTAGGAGCTGTTTCAGACAATGATGCCTCTGTGCAGCGCCTGGCACAATGGGGCTCGGTTAGGACCTCTAGCTGCTACTGTAATCCATGTGATAATAAGGAGATGTGGCTAAGCCAGAACCCCAGATCTGGTCCCCCTCAAACTTTGGGACGGTTCCTCTCCAGATCTGGAGACTGGGTTACTGGCTCCCACGCCTCAAGGCTCAGAGACACACAACAAAGCTGGGCCTGACCTCCATGATGTCACCGATCCTCTTCAAATGCCACCGTGGAATCCCCCATCCCTAAAGAGCAGCCGGGTTTCAGGACAACCTAGGGTGATCATATTTGCCAAAGGGAAAACAGGCCACCATGCGGGGCCGGCCCAAGCCCCCTGCCTGCCTCCTGCATGGGACTGGCCCGAGCCGCTCACCGCTCGCCCTGCCTGCCCCCCGCACGAGGCTGAGGTCACTGCTCGCCCTGCCTGCCCCCCGCGTGAGGCTGGGGTCACCGCTCGCCCTGCCTGCCCCCCGCGTGAGGCTGGGGTCACCGCTCGCCCTGCCTGCCCCCTGCATGAGATGTTGCTGCTTGGTAGAGCCCTGCCTCCCCCCCTGCGTGGAGCTGGCATCACCGCTCGTCTCCCCGCACTTTCCTCCCCACCACTCCCCACTTTTCTGACAAAAGCGGGCATGTGTCCCATTTGCTCTTGCCACCTGATCAAGTCAGCACACCCACTTTTGCCACACACAAAAAAAAGTCAGGACAGGGCTTAAAAAAGGGACTGTCCTGGCCAAAACGGGACATGGGGTCCCCCTAGGCTTTACATACTGCTTTGCAGTTGAGGCGAGCTTCCCCTCAAAGCACTTTACCCCCGTTCGTTCATGAGGCGTCACACGACCATTGGGCTGTAGGTCAAAATCATGATCCCTTCTTCCGGAGACATGGAGAGGGCAAAGTGACTGGGCTGTGGTCCCACCGCAGGCCGGCAGCACAGCCAGCAGCAGAACGCAGGTGTCATTGTAACGCTCAGCAACCCTGCCTCTGGGGCCCTTGTGCTAACCGCTAATGCTCCCTTTGCTGGCGCTGCCACTGAACATTATCACCAGCATCAAAACTCCAGCTGTCCCTTCCCCTTCCTCCACTGAATGGAAAGCTGTGTAGAGATAACAACCCGCTGCAGGTGTTTGCCAGGGGGGCCTGGAGTGTCTTGTTACCACCTGTGCCTATCTCCCAGCCAAGGCAATCCCCTTCCCTGCTGGAAAGGAGGGCAGAGACGCTGATAGACAGGAGGGGAAGCTGGGTGCAGGATCCTTCCAGGATTAACCCCAAGAGACTTCCATTTCTGTCTCTGTGAGCGATGTCTCCCTCCCCTTTCAACCCGGCTCCTGGCTGGCGCATCTGGCTAGCAAGCAAATATGCCAGCAAATACCTGCCTGCCAGATGTGCACAGCTGTACGCATGCCACGAGGGAGCCATCTGTGGCCCATCCAGCGGTGCGTGCCAGTTGCGTTATTCGGGGCGGCTTAAAGAGAAAGTCTAAGCGTGCGTTAGAGGAGGGGAGCAGGGCTCGGGAGACTTGCAACCGAATTCTCTGCAGCAGGGCTGGTGCATGATGCAAAGAGAATGAGGTGCTCAGAATGATGGTGATGGGAGGCCACAGAGGTGCCTTAGTCAGACGGACCCGTTTAGCTCCAAGCGGGAAATTGCATTTCTGCTTTTAAAAGAAAAGATGTGACGAGATTGCAACGGGGTAAAAAGAATAAAATAAAATCCACGCTGATGAGGTTAAGAGCTCTGGTGAGCAGAGCCGGGCACAAGCCGCCCAGGGAGACCAGGGCTGATAAAGAACCTGCTGCAGAAAGGAAATGCGATTACCGGCCTGATCCTGCTTCCAACCTGGTCTTTTGTGTCTAAACAAAGCAGGTCATGGCGGGTGCACGGCCGAAGGCTTGGATTTAACTCTAACCGCGGGTACGTTCTCACCTGGGACCTGCAGCCAGCTCCTTTGCCAGCGTGACGCCAATGACATCAACGGATTATTACTACAGGAGGGAATTTGGCCCTCGCTGTTTCATCCCGGCACAGTGTTGTGTTCTCGCTCCGGAACACATCATGTGTGTGTGTGTGTGTGAGAGAGAGAGAAAGAGAGAGAGAGAGAGGTTTTATCAGCACTCCCCTGGGACAGGCTGTATGATTTCCTCGTGGCTATGCCCGTCTCAAGCCATGAGGTCAGTCAAGCCATCTTGCCGCATCCAGGGCTGCCGAGAGCGGGTTCGGGTGAAAATTTTTTTGGGCCCCCCAGCAAGGGCGGATCGGCTAAACAGGGCCAACGAGGGGGGGGAAGCCAGGCCCCGGGCCCCCTTCCAAACCGCCAAGCCCCTGTAATTTGTACTGGCTCCCCCCACCCTCGTCGGCCCTGGCCGCATCCCAGCATCCTCTGTTCTCTTCCCCCTCACGCTAGCCCAAGCTTACCCAGAGACCAGCATGGAAAGCAGTAGTGTCAGGGCTGCCCCCCCCTCACCCCCCATAGCGTCTACTTTCACTGCCCCACCTGAGGCTTGTTGTCTCTCTCGATGCCTCTAATGAAGCTAAGTGGCTGCCACTTGAAAGTTTCCACTTCCTGCCTCGGGGCTGATTACTGCTGAGCTGGTAGCGGCAGCATCCCAAGGCCTAGCCTCAGTGGATGGCGACCCCCAGGGAAGGGGATAAGGGAGTGATCCGTGCCCTCTGCTTACCAAGGGCCATTAGAGCACTGCCTGCCTGACCTAGGGGCCTAGGAGAAAGGGGGCTCGGAGGCCCGGTGTCTGGGACCAGGGCATGTAGGAAACATGCACTAACGCACGGATGCATGATCTCCTGTGACATCCTGCACGGCTCGTCCGCTGCGCGTCGATGTTACAGGCTGGAACAAAGAATAAGCAGGGTGGCTTTGCTGGGGGTGCAGCACCAATTCTCCACCGGCACTTGGCAGAGGGGAGACTGGTTTCTCTGCTGTTTGTGTGTACATGTAGCACGGCCGAGAGACGCTGGATGTGGTTCTCTGTCTATCCGGTGAACTGGTGCAGAAGAGGCAGCTTCAGGGTAAAAGCTCCCCCCTTCCCTCCGCACACACCCACCCGCCCTGCTAACACGCAACTTGGCCTGGGAGGACCCACTGCTAAGGGCCGTTCATGGCCCATTCAGCCCTTAGGCTCTCTTTTAAGATGACTCACAATGAGGATAGGGCAGCAGGTGCCAGTCAGTGGCACTGGGTCTTTATTGCAGCCAGTCAGGTTGCAGTGGGGGCATCGGTCGACTGGACTGTGAACGGAGACACTTGTTTCATGCAACGCACAGAGGGTGGGACTTGGTGTCCGTGGCATGTCCCCCAGTGAGCTGCATCCATCAGAGTGGGATGCTAAGGGAGGGAGGTGCAGTTTGATCTGTTTGCACGAGTCATAAGAACATAAGAGCGACCAGACTGGGTCAGACCAAATGTCCATCTAGCGCAATATCCTGTCTTCCGACAGTGGCCAATGCCAGGTGCTTCAGAGGGAGCGAACAGAACAGGGACTCGTCAAGTGATCCGTCCCGTCGTCCATTCCCGGCTTCTGGTACAACATGTTTGCAAATATCTCTTGCCAAAGGCAAAAAGACAGAGGAGGCAAGGCCGCTGGTACAAAGGAAGAGGGAGTGAGAAATGCAAGGAAAAAGAGAGAGACCCGCACACATGCGTACATCTAGCTATCATCGGGTTTTATCCTGCCATCCAGCACCATAGTATCTGGGCGCCTAGTCCTTAGTAGACTCCATGCAATCTCTGGCACGTCTCCCTTTTTGGGGTCAGAACCCTGCTTGGGGGAGGAGATTTTCATTTTCTCGTTTAGATTGTATCCATTCCCTTGATTTGGATTTATCCTTCTTGGTTGGTAAGGGATCACAGGGGGGGCAGTGCGGGGGGCTCACTGGCTAGTGCGGGGGCATCGGTGTTGTGAGTGTCATTCTTACGGGGGCACGGCTGTTCCGAAGCAGAAGGTTTTGCAGCATTCCCAAAGGATGGTCAGACTCTGGATTATACAGGGCCAAATACAGCCCCAGGACAGCTGCACCAGGGATGAGTTTGGCCTGTGGTGTCCAATTCCCTTTTTGCCAGCTCAGCACTGTGGGGCAGTGAAGGCTGGTTAACCTCTACGAGACTATAGGCCTAGGTGTAAGTCAGACTAGATCTACTGACTTCAATGAGGCTTTGCAGATTCACACCAGCAGGGGATTTGGCCCAAGGAGCCTATATCCATAGCCTGCACAGCCTTTATTTGGGAGGTGGTCTGCAAGGGGCCAGCGGTGAGATCCTGGCCCCACTGAGGTCCACGGGAGTTTTGCCATTGACTTGGCAAAGATGGGATTTCACCGGAAGTTACTAGGAGCAAAGGCTGTCCTTTCCCCCAGCGGCCACTAATTCTCCCTTTCTGGCTGTCCGGACGTCCTGGGCCTGATTCTGAGCCGCTGCAACTCCAGATGAAGTCGCCCGAAGCTGTGGGTGCCTGGTGCAGTCTGAAATCCGGCCCTCCAGGTTGCTGGCCTCCGTTCAAGCCATTTCCTCAGGGCTCCATGGAACGGTGGCACCAACCATCTTCAGGATAAAACAGTTCACCCTAAATCCAGCTGCTGAAACATGGGCTTCCTTGGGAGAGTCCCCTCTGTTCCTGGCTGCTCCGCCCCATCCCTCCTACAGGCCACAGGGACCTGGTTCTTACAGCTCCCCCCTCAGCTGAGCTCTTTCATCCTGGATACCAAGCCCCTGTGCTCATCAGGCAATCCCTTGGCTCCTTGCAAACTCAACAGGGCTTTGCCTCAGAACTGGGCTGGCTGCTTTCAGGCTCTTAAAGGGGCAGACCACCTTGTTACCATCCCCTGTAAGTTGAGGCATCCCCCAAATCACTGGCCACTTGTAGAAAGCTGGGCCTGTAACCCCCGAGCTCTGAGGCTCGGCCCCCGGGAAGCTTGGTTTCCCTGCGTGTCACCCTGCTGCAGGAGCGCCGCCAGCTTTTCTGCTGCCCTAGGCGGCGGAAGGTCCAACCCCGAAATGCCGCCCCCCACAGAGGCGGTGGAAGGTCCCGCCGCCGAAATACTGCTGCGGTCGCTGCCCCCCAAATTGTAGCGCCCTAGGCGACTGCCTAGGTTGCCTAATGGGTTGCGCCGGCCCTGCCCTGCTGTCACCAGGGGTAAAGTAAACAAGATTCTGCTCCGCTCTACGGAGAGGGGCTGCTCAGGGGAGACCATCTGCTCCAGTCTTGAGCCCCGGACCTCCTCCTGCTAGGTGTCCGGGTAAGGAACGGCCACAGACTTCATCGGGGGGCTCGCAGGATGACCGGGTCCTTTCCTGGTGAGGTGAGGAGCGACTTCAGAAGTCACCAGACGCAGACTGAGTCTCTGGGCTTGGAATCTGGAGAGCCGTGGCCCTTGGGGTGACTTCTCTGTCTCCTCTCCCCATCACTCCCTCCCCCCATTCATCTTCCTTCTCTCCTCCCTCCTTTACTGACTCGTTCTCCTTCTCGCCAGCCTTTCCCCCTCCCTTTACCTACGCTTCTTCCCTCCTTCCTCTGGGATGCACCAGCATCACCCTGCTGAAAGGCCATTTAACGAACCACCATTCCTTGCATGGTAACAGCTTTTCTGCCCCTCCTGGTGACACTGGAGTGGGTGGGACACGAAGGCCAAGGGGAGGCCATTAGAACCCAAGAAGTGAGGGGAAGGCCTGGGGAGTTAAAGCGAGGGAAGGAGAACGGAAGGAGGAAGGGAGAAATGAAGGAGAGAGAGGGGAAGAAAAATGACAATGAGAAGGGAGAGGAGAAGGAATGAAGTGAAAAGGGAAAGAGCAACCTGATACCGGGGATATAATACATTCAACTAGTTGTAACACCTAGCGCACGATCAGGGCACTTTTCAAACAGCCCCCTCCCGAGGTAGGTCACTGTCAGCGCAATTAGCGAGTGACAGAGCCAGGAGAGGAACCCAGGAGTCCTGGCTCTCCGTGCCCTCAGCCCTGCCTCTCGATTCTCTTTAGACCCAACTAGACTCTCCTTAAGCTGGCGAGGTTGAGGGGGGGAATGCACTAGAGCTCTCTGCTTAATTAGTAGCAATAGCTGAAGCACTTGAGAGACAAAGGCTCATCTCTGTCTGCCCCACTTTCACCAGCACTTGGGAGCCAGGGGTGGGGAGCAAACTGCTTGGAAGCCAGAAAGCACCCTGGATTCTGTCACCATGGCTGCACAAACACAGCTTCTGTTATCTACAGAGAGAGGAACAAAACCCTCCTCCCGCCCCCTTCCTGTCTCAGCTGCAGCTGATAAAAGAAGGAAAAATAAACTAAAACATCAGGAAACAAACAGGCAGGGAATAAATCAGCCTCCTTCAACACGTCCTATTTACATGAGGGGCCTTGGAACCGTTGGGTTTGCTTGATGCAGGGACTTATATTTCAAAACCAGGCTATCAATCCAGCCTTGCCAACCACTGGAGTGTCAACAGTCTGCAGCCAGGCCCCCCAAAATCATGAGGTTGGTTTAAAAATCATGAGGGTTTAAAAAAAAACCCATACACCTCTACCCCGATATAACGCAACCCGACATAACACGAATTCGGATATAGGGTGACCAGACAGCAAATGTGAAAAATCGGGACAGTGGGTGGGGGGTAATAGGAGCCTATATAAGAAAAAGACCCAAAAATCGGGACTGTCCCTATAAAATCGGGACATCTGGTCACCCTATTCGGATATAACCCGATAAAGCAGCACTCTGGGGGGGAGGGGGGGGGGAGAGGAGGGCTGCACACTTCGGCAGATCAAAGCAAGTTCAATATAATGCGGTTTCACCTATAACGTGGTAAGATTTTTTGGCTCCCGAGGACAGCGTTATATCGGGGTAGAGGTGTATATGGGGTCCCTTTTATTTGACTTCTGGTTTTGGAATCTTTAGGGTTTGCATTTGTCTCTACAACTCCAAGGGACAGAAATGAGATTTGGTGTAATTCACGTGACATCAGGGCTTTCAGAAAAGCGTCAAATATTGCGTGGCTTGCGATAAACCCGTGAAAACTGCCAACTCTGTAATAGCCACAGAGTCATAGAACTGAGGTCAGAAAGGACCATTATGATAATCTAATCACACAAGAAAGTTGCATCCTGTGACTCATGCATCAAGTTTAACTTCTGGTTGAACTCCAGTATGGCGTTTAGAAAGTCGTCCAGTCTCAGGTTAAAGAATTCAAGTGACGCAGGATCCGCCAAACCCCGACGTACATTGTTCCAATGGTTAACTATCCTTGTACGGCCCGGCTCCACAAAAGTAGTTAGACTCCTAACTTCCATTGCCTGGCTTCTGTTCTAGCCGTGGGAAGGTCGTGTGTATGGGAAAGGCTTTGCCTGTGTTAAATGTCTGGATCTGTTTTTCCTTTGGTGGAAAATGCCCTGCCTCCGCACACACATTTCCTCTAGTTAATGTTTCTTTGGTCCTCTAGCAATGCAACTTCGCCCCCGTTGTTCCAATCTGGGGCATGAGAGACGTCAATGGGAGATTTATTAAGAGAGGACTCACAGGAGTGAGCCCTTGCTCTTAAAACTCCCCACTAGTAAGCGGACTCACCTACATGAACTTGTTTAGTTTGCAGATTTCAGATCATAACAACAACTCACCAGGCCAGGCAGCCTTCCAAGATCAGGTTCTTGTAAATATCTCTGGCTGCCCTGATATTGCCACAGAAACGGCCCTGTTCTCCACTGCCGGATAAACAGTCACAAACATATGTAACCCCTGTTGTAATAATACGAATTATTTGATAGCCGGGTCTGGGGCTGGAACCAAATTTCCAAGGCCCAAGAGCTGGACCCAGGAGGCTATTTTCACTAGGTTGCTGATTCTCTCCAAGGTCTATCCATCAGCCCAGAGCTAAGAACAAGACTTCACGGAACCTCAGACACACAACATGGGAATAGATTTATTAGGTCATCCTACATGGGAAGGAGTGGTATCCAAGGGGTTAATTCTGGGGACTGTAAACCAAGCTGGGTTCTAAACCCAGCTTTGCCACTGACTTGCTGTGTGATCTTGCCCAATGTCTCTGCACCTCCATCTCCTCTGCTGTACAATGGGGATAACAGACCGGTGCTTCACAGCAGGGTTGTGAGGCACAAGCGCGTGCCTGGGGCGGCAAGCCGGGGGGGCAGCGTGCCGGTCACAGGGAGGGCAGCAGTGCGGCGGCCTTCGGCGGCATACCTGCGGGAGGTCCACCGGTCCCGCGGTTTTGGTGGCAATTCGGCGGCGGGTAGCCGAAGCCGCGGGACCGGCAGATCATCCGTGTGACCGCGGACTGCCTGCAGGCACGCTGCCGAAGGCCGCCTGACTGCCGTGCTTGGGGTGGCAAAAAACCTAGAGCCGCCCCTGGGCGCAAGGAACGAAAAAAAGCTGGCTGGGCAATTTGAGATCCTCAGATGGGGTGGAATCCATCCCTGTGCAGAGGGACCAGAACAAGATCTACGCATCCGTAAACTCTACGCCCCAGATTCTCAAAGGTGTTTAGGTGCCTAACTTCCACTGATTTCCTAACTACTTCTGAGGATCGGCCTACTTGAGTCACGGGAGAATTTGCTCCGCAAAGGAGGGAATGTCTTTCCCGCCCCCACCACAACGCCTTCTGCGTTGCCATCTCTATTGACTCAGGTGTCCCTGGCTAAGCATGGGAAGGAGTGGGGTTGGCTTATCAAGGAGCAGGGTGTATTTTTGACCAGCCCGTTTTGTGCAGTCCATGTGGCCCCTTGTCTCCTTGTTAGAATAATTTTTTATTGCAATATGTCCCCTGCTGCACCCGCCCCCTGTGCCACTTGCCTGGTCGGTCTTCTTTCCTTTGTCTGCCCCCTCCGTGGTCGTGTAACTGCTATTGTTCAGCCCCTGCAACTCAAAAGCCAGCCTGACCTAATTTGAATCAGCGCTATTGAATCCTTTCTTGTTTTATCTCCCGGCACAAGGGATGTGCTCCCAGTTCCATGGGCAGCCCAAATGAATGGCTAATTGGGGGTATTGTGAAGGCCGCTTTGTCTTTCAGCCCCGGTTGTCAACTTCCCTGCTTGATGGGGCTCTGAGCTCCCCTGAATGTCTCTCGGCTCTCGTGTAACAAATCATGCCGACGGTTGGGGGGCGGGGACCTTTGGAGCCATTCTGGTTTGTCACCGAAACAAAGCAGAGCACGACACTGCTCATTACAGCAGTGAAAAAGCCAATTGAGAAGGGGGTAATTCAGCCAGTGCAGTGACGGGAGCAATACACAGGGTCATTTACCCCTCACATCTAAATTAGCCCCTGCTTGCTCTTTTACGGTTGTTTAAACAACATCGAGAGGTTTGCAATTGAAACAGACAAAAGGCAGGAGGGGAAACCACCTGCTCATTGGTCACACAGCAGAACCGGAATAGATTCTAGGTGTCCTGATTGCCAGGCCAATGGCCTACCCACTGGGTAGCACCACCCCTCTCTGTCTTACTCTTTCTCATTGGGCCCGTCTAGATTATGAAATTGACCAGAATTAAGCCTGTTTATTGAACGTGGCAAGAGTGACTGCAATGAGGTGTTGGTCCTTATGGTCCCTCCGTGCCTTTTTGGGGGGCCCTGATCCTGCTCTTACGACTGCTGCGGGGATCGATCCACTCGTGCCCTGCCATCGCCTGGGCCGTGCTGTCTGTGCGAGGCGCAGCACAGACTGCGCCCTGTCCTTTCTCCAGAGTGTTCACTTATTGTTGGAGTTAAATAAGTCTTTGTGGTGTCGTTCGAAACCATCTGGTTTTGTCCTGGCTGATATTCACTCACCAGTGCTGCTGGAATGCTGGGAGACATTAACAAAAATGGTAATGCAGACAAGGTCCCACGGCTTCAGTGTGGCTATGGAATAATAAAGACCCAGGTCCTATCGCAATCTGAAACTATGTTTGCAATATTGCCAACCCCCAGACGCATGAGCCAGGCCCTCAAGAAATCACGAGATTGGCTTAAAAATCATGAGATTTTAAAATAAACCGATATAGATTTGTGTGGTTCTTTTGATTTGCCATCTGGAATCTGAGCCTTTGGGAGGCATTTGCATCACATTTGCAAGCTTTTCTCTGCAGCCACCAGGGCGAGAAACTTCCTTTTTTTAAAACATGGAAGCCAAGATCCTTATGTAACCTCATGACTGTAGGAGCTGGGGCTTTAAGAAAAACTCCAAAAATTGTGAGACTCATCATGAAATCATGAGATGATTTGCAGATGATGCAAAACGACTCAAGACAGTTAAGTCCAAAGCAGACCGCAAAGAGCTACAAAGGGATCTCACAAAACTGTGTGACTGGGCAACAAAATGGCAGATGAAATGCAATGTTGATAAATGCAACGTAATGCACATTGGAAAACATCATCCCAGCTATACATATAAAAAGATGGGGTCTAAATTAACTGTTACCACTCAAGAAAGCGATCTTGGCGTCATTATGGATAGTTCTCTGAAAACATCCACTCAATGTGCAGTCAAAAAAGCAAACAGAATGCTGGGAATCATTCAGAAAGTGATAGATAATAAGACAGAAAATATCATATTGCCTTTATATAAATCCCTGGTATGCCCAGATATTTAATATTACATGCAGATGTGTTCGCCCTATCTCAAAAAAGATATATTGGAATTGGAAAAGGTTCAGAAAAGGGTAACCAAAAATATCAGGGGTATGGACCAGCTTCCATATGAGGAGAGATTAAAAATACTGGGACTTTTCAGCTTGGGAAAGAGATGGCTAAGGGGATATGATACAGGCCTATAAAATCATGACTGGTGCGGAGAAAGTAAATAAGGACGTGTTATTTACTCCTCCTCATAACACAAGGACTAGGGGTTACCAAATGAAATTAATAGACAGCAGGTGCAAAACAAATAAAAGGAAGTATTTCTTCACACAACACAGTCACCCTGTGGAACTCTTCACCAGAGGATGTTATGAAGCCCAAGACTATAACAGGGTTCAAAAAAGAACTAGATACATTCATGGAGGATAGGTCCATCAATGGCTATTAGCCAGGATGGGCAGGGATGGTGTCCCTAGCCTCTGTTTGCCAGAAGCTGGGAATGGGCGATGGGATGGATCACTTGATGATTCCCTGTTCTGTTCATTCCCTCTGGGGCACCTGGCATTGGCCACCGTCGGTAGACAGGATACTGGGCTGGATGGACCTTTGGTCTGACCCAGTCTGGCCGTTCTTATGTTCTTAGGAGAGTTGGTAATACTGTTTGTCACTGGCTCAGCGATCAAACTAGGTGTCTGAACTCCCAGACAAGGTCATATTTACTGAAAGGTCCTTAGTGAATGGAGCCTTCTTCGGAAAAAGATGTTCAGGACAATGTTCGGGAGGGCAGCCCTGATGGTGGCAAAAGGCTTTGGTTTATTCTGTCTCTTCATTGGCAGACCTAGTCATTCAGCCTCAGATCCAGCCAGGAGGCATAAGTAAATTTAAGCACATGACTAGCCCCACTGAAGTCTACAGCTCCCAGTGAAGTCGAAGGGATGGCTCATGCGTTTAGAGTCACTTGTGTGTAAGTGCCTTCCTGGAGCCTGGCCAAGGACTGATGTCACTGTGTATGGAGCCCAGGTACCATGGTGCCAGGTGAGACAGAAAAGCCTAGGTAGATAGATAGATTCATTTAGTCCACATGTGAGTCTCTCTGATGAGTCACTCTCCAGCATATGGTTTTCTTTTCTAAAATTGCGCTGGCTGTGAATTTCTGCAGGCATTGAAACATGTCCTTGAGGAGCATAAAACTATAGACACAGCCTCAGCTCTAATCTCACCAAGACTTAACTGAATAGATGTCCCTGGAACCAGGTTCACTTTCACATACACTGGTAGGTGTTCAAACAGCTTCCTTCATCTCGGGGCTGCTCTCCAGCAAAAGCTGCTCTCACATACAGAGACACAGACACAAACATTCCAGTCTGGGCTGGTGTCCTCCTCTTGCCTACCATAACCGTGTCCACATACGGACTTTGCGTGCATGTCCCGATTGGGGAAGAGGTGGTTAGAGGAGATGGGTGCTGGGGTATGTGGCATGCACCATATTGTGCAAGCTCTGATTTCCAACAGGAGGGATTTTTCTTGTGATGAGTGGCAGTTTCTTTTTGCTCTTCATCAGGACTTATAGCCCAGCAGGGATCAAACTGGGGCAAGGAAGCACAGCTTTTACTGACCTTGACGGGGTTGCATCGACTTATATCCAGCACTGAGGCTGGTCCTTAGAGCTTGCCGTACTTTTTGGTGCAGAGGTCTGATTGGGCTGGCTCACAGCAGTTCAGTGAGCGATTACTTTTCCTGGGATGAGGCTTCCACTTGTGCTCCAGAATCCAAGCTTAAATTTATGAAACTAAAATAATAATCATCATTAATCACGATAATTAACTTGTCAACCCTTATGGTGGCAAAGAAAACCTTCAAAATGTAAACGGATGCGGTGACATCTGCCTGAGTCTGTCAGCTGCCTGAAACAAGATCTCTGAAACAGGTGTGAACCATCCCTACTGTTTGCAAGGAGGTATTAACACTGAAGTCTAATGTCAGCATTAGCCAAAGCACGTAAGAAAGACGAGAGATGACTGTGTTACGGAGAATTGAGTGGCCTCAAGTTGAGTGGGCAGAGTTGGGCTGTGGGCGGAGCGTGGGCTGTGGGCGGAGCTTGGGAGAACGCCTCCACTCATGTTTGTTCCACTCTCAGGATTGCCAACCCCTTTCAACATTGATCCATGTTTAAAAATCCTGAGTCAGCCCTTCCCCCACCCCCCAAAGGCATGAGTTTGGCTTGAAAATAAATCATGAGATTAAAAAACTAAAATAACATAAAAGTTTGGGGTCTTTTAATGTCTCTTCAGATTTCTGAGCCTCTAGTTTAGACAAGGGTTGTATTTTCATGGTTAAGTGGATCACACGCTGGACTGGGATGCAGGAAACTTGGGTTCTTTTCTTGGCTCTACCACTGGCCTGTGGGGTGACCTTGGGCAATTCACTTCCCCTCTCTGCCTCAGTTTCCCCATCTGTAAAATGTGGATAATGATGCTTTGAGCTCTACTGATGAAAGGTGCTATAGGAGGGCAATCTGGTGTTATTATTATTCATGCTTCTCTTTGCAGCCGTGAGGGCTAGGAACATACTTTTATTTAAAAAAATATATGGAAGCTGAGATTCTCATATAGTTGCATGATTCCAGCCTATATAATAGAAATACCAATTATCGTGAAACCCGGTAGAGCAGGCAACATTGCATGGTGAACCCTTAGGGTGACCAGATGTCCCGATTTTATAGGGACAGTCCCGATTTTGGGGGCTTTTTCTTACACAGGCACCTATTACCCCCCACCTCCTGTCCCGATTTTTCACACTTGCTGTCTGATCATCCTATGAGCCCTGGTTGTGCAAATAACCTGTTGGGTGACCTTGGGCACCGCTATGAGCCTCAGTTTCCCCATCTGTAAAATGGGGTTAGTGGCACTGACCTCCTAAGTAAAGGATCCTTTGAGATCTATTGAAAATGAGGTAGGGGTTATTATTATATTGTGCCCAGTCCTGCTCAGGGTTAACCTGGCAGTGCTGCGTGGTGGCCACGGAGAGCAATATTTGGCCCACGGGGTATTGGAGCAGAGGCAGGGCTTCTGCCCAAGAGTGTTGGAGCAGGCAAGGGAGTTGGCCCAGGCCCGAGTGGGCTGCTCAAGCCCTCTGAATCTCAGTGAGATCTCCGGCGCCGCCCTGCTGGCTGGCTCCATGCCTCTGACTCCGCCCCTCGGGACACCAGCAGAACTGCACCCAGCTTCGATGCGGCTGCAACGGAGGCTGAGTTGCTCCCCACACGGAGCTCCCCTTCTCTTCCCCCTTCTCCAGCAGCAGGTCCCTCACTCCTTCCACCCACCCCCAGAACTCCTCCAAGCTGCCTCCACATCTGCAGGATCCCGCATGACTGCCTGCCCTACAGGCCCCTCCCAGAGTCTTGCTCAGAAGGCCAAGGACAGACCTCTTGATGCTGCTGTCAGTTGCTTGGAACTCTCTTTCCTGAGCTGCGGGATCCTTGCTCTGCAAGGAGGGGAAGGAAGAAGGCCTGTCCTATATTTCTGCTCTTCTGCCGACACCTGGTGGCAGCTGCATCCACACTAGCCGCGACTTGGAGGCAAGTGGGTTGCTCAGGGATAGCACACCCGAGCCAGGCAGAATGCAAATCAATCAAAGGAAAATGCAAAGCTGAGACTCCCTGCCAGGCTGGCAGACAAATGAATCAAGCTGCTGAGTGTACCAGTTCAGGTTAGTTACTTCTTCCGTGGGTGCCCTCTACGCCGCGTGGGTTGGAATGGCTCTGTGGGCTGCTTACAGGCCTGAAGGTGAGGGGCTGGGGCTGGTAGCGGAGTGGAGGATATGCATGGAAGATGCCTACTCTGGCCAAATTTACAAAGTGGCCACTTATCCTAATTTTCAGAGGAGCCCAGCACGATGCAGTGCCCGATTGCTTCCTTTGGAGTTTGTGGGTTCTCAGCAGTTCTGAAAATCGGGGGTCTCAGGCTGGAGGCTCAAAAATGGAGGCACACAAAATCCTTGGCCTCTGTCATTCTGAGCTGGGCTTGTCACAAAGGGCTATAAGGAAGATACGCTGCCCTTGATCTGATATGCCACCATTTCAATGGATTCCCTTCCTGGGAAGCCTTGAAAAACCTTCACCAATTCCCTGGTGAATACAGATCCAAGCCCCTTGGATTTTAAAACAAGGAGAAATTAACCATTCCCCCTCCTTCCTCCCACCAACTCCTGGTGAATACAGTTCCAACCCCCCTGGGATCTAAAACAAGGAGAAATTAACCATTCCCCCTCCTTCCTCCCACCAACTCCTGGTGAATCAAGATCCAAACCCCTTGGATCTTAAAACAAGGAAAAATCAATCAGGTTCTTAAAAAGAAGGCTTTTAATTAAAGAAAAAGGTAAAAATCATTTCTGTAAAATCAGTATGGGTTTGATCAGATCAAGGGCATATTTGATCAGTATGATCTGAATGAAGTGGGCTGTAGTCCACGAAAGCTTATACTCTAATAAATTTGTTAGTCTCTAAGGTGCCACAAGTACTCCTGTTCTTTTTGCCCTTGATCTGTAGATTACATACACTTTAACTCCTCTGCAATTGAGAGGTACTGGGTGTTGAAAACCCCTGTTTAAATATACGATATGCCAATACCACGGGATGGATCTCGCAAGACAGCAAGCACCCTCATTTCCCATTATTGTCAACAGGAGCGGAGTGAACTCTTCACTGGATCACGCACATATTGCTCTTCATAGTTATTACTAACAATTAATATATTATACTACTCGTTAATTACAATGGCCCATATTCAGCCAAACACTTGCCCATGTGCTTAACTTTAAGCGATGTGTTGCCAACCCTTGCAATTTCACAGTATTCGGTGGTGCTTATTTTTAAACCCTCAGCTCCTGAAAGCAACACGAGACTCTCAATTTTCATTTAAAAAATATAAGTTTCTTGCTCTTGCAAAGAAAACCTGGAAACGTGAAGCAAGCACACCCTAAATGTTCTGAAATCAGAAGACAAATAAAAAAAAATCCAAATGTCTTTCTTCTTTCTTTTTTAATCTCATGCTTTTGGGGGCCTAACTCATAAGTTTTCAGTGTTTGTGGTTGGCAAACAAGTGACCAACGTCAGTCACATGGGTTAATGCATGATTGGAAGGCCTCTGGGCCCAGATCCTCAAAAGTATCCTCATAACTCCCATTGAACACAATAAAAGCACCCATGGAATAGAATAGTATAGACGAGAACCCATGCCTAAATTCCTCCGTAGGCCCTGATCCTGCAAAACCATTACGTGTGGGCATAGCTTAATGAATTGATTTAGGCTAGTCACACTCTTGAAGTTAAAACACAAACATTAGTGTTTGCTCGGCTAAGAGCCTTTTCAGCAAAGCATGTCCGCATGTACTCCAATATGAGTTACGCACATGCTTAAGTACTTTGCAACATTGGTTCCAATAATACTTAGCATTTAGACTTCACTTTATAATATGTTCAAAGTGCTTTACCAACGCTGACTTGCAACCAAGCTAATAGTGTTGCTTCATTGTTATTAATAATCAACATTTATTCTAATAATCAGTAATGAATTAATAGTACTTAACATTTCGGATCCATGCGAGTTCATTGCAAGGTTGAGGTATGTATTGCTGTTTGTATCTCCACAGCGCTTGACGAATTTTTACTTACTATATTCACAGATTCCCAGTATTTATAATTAATATTAATAATCAAAATATTTTGGAATCAGTCACAAATCTATAATATTTAGTGTTGATATTCCACCCTAGTTTTCCAGCTTGTTTTGTGAACTTTAACTTACTGTAAACACATTATTATGTGTTGTTAATTAATAATAAACCACCCCATAATTAATACATGAAGACTAATTAGGGCTTACATTGCACTTTACATTCTTAAAGTGCTGCTTGGCTTGTTCTTCTGTGTTTGCTGTGAGTGTGACTGTAAAATAAATATCAAATAACCTCTGGGTTTCTAACATTAATTATTTCTCAGACTTTTCAGCAATAGCCCAGAACACACAGATTTTTTCAGAGATATCATGACTTATGAGAAGCCTTTCACTCATGGGTTTCCGTAGTGTAGCGGTTATCACGTTCGCCTCACACGCGAAAGGTCCCCGGTTCGATCCCGGGCGGGAACATGGTCAATTTTTTTTATTTCTATTTTCTCAGTTTCATGCTCATTGAACATCAAGGTTTATTTAATCAATAAAAAAGAATCTTGATTTTAATTTCAAGTTAAATACCATGACCCTGCAGAGAATTCCTGTGGCCCCCTAGTGTTAAGCATTCTTCATTCATGACTGCTTATTAGAATAAAGGTTGATCATTACTTACAACTAAGCAATTAACAACTATTGTTTAAATTAAATTTTTGAATGAATTAAAAGAAAAAGAACACAGGCAGCTGCGTTGGCCGGGAATCGAACCCGGGTCAACTGCTTGGAAGGCAGCTATGCTAACCACTATACCACCAACGCGCTTCTGACGACCCTTCTCTGAGAACGCTACAGGAGAACAGCACAACTCTAGGAATGTACCATTTCCTATGTCTTGGAAGGGGGTAGTGACTACGAAAGGTATTCTGAGGACTAAACCAACGCCTGTGTGAGAAAGAGGGAGGGCTGGGCGAGAGAGAAGCCCAGAAGCCTCTTTTATCCTCCTCCCATTAGGTTTAGTTCCCTCCATGGACCCTCAAATCCCCGGCTGAACGATTCCATCCCTCTTCGGGAATCTTGGCTTCCCCTCCCCACGGTACAATGGTTGCGCCCAAGCTCCCCTATCCTCAAGAGTGGTTCCTCCCAAGCTCTTCTCCCGGGTGCCCCTCCCAGGGGCGGGCTGGTTCCTGGCGGACCTCCCCTCTCCACCCCGAGACCAGGGCGCTTCCGCGTCCGGGTTAAAGGTCGCGCCTGAGCAGGCCATCCCCCCCTTCCCCTCCCCGTTTCCGGGGCTGCTGTCTGAGTGTCCGGGACATGGAGCGGGAGTGAAGGCGCCACCGCCCCTCCCCTCCCCGCTGAGGAGCCGCCCCGGCCGGGGGAGGACGCCGAGCCCCGGGGTGAGTACGGGGGGGAGACGCCCCTCCCCGCCGGGGCTCTGACTCCCCCTCCCCAGCTTGAGGGAGGGGCGGGGTCACTGCCCCCCACATGAGGGGCGGGGTCACTGCCCCCCTCCCGCAGGGGCTATGGCGCGGAGGGGGGGGGCTCTCCCCCGGGGGCGGGGCTGTCTCTGGCTGGGCCTCTGTCCCCATTGCCCAGGAGGATGGGGAGCCCCCCCCCAGTGCCTGGGGGGGCGGGGGCTGTGTCATTGGCTCCCCCTCCCCAGATTTCCTGGGAGGAATGGGGAGCCTCGCCCCTATTGCCCTGGGGGTGGAGGGATGTCACTCTTCCCCCCCCCCCCAATCTCTTGGAGGGCGGGGGAGTCTGCTCCCCTGGCTGCCTCCTGGGGGTGCGGGTGGAGTGGGGGGGAGGAGGAATGTGCTCACTCCTTATTGTCGCAGGCAAGCGTCGACTCACCCTTTTGGCAGCTGGGCCGGAGGTTACAGTGACACACATTCCAGCTGCCCTCTTTGCTTGGCATTGCCTTGGCAGCCGGCTCCCTCCTACAGAGAAATAACCGCTTCTCTGGCCTGGCCTGTGACAGGAGCTTGGGCAGGGCTTCTCCGCCTTGCCGTTAATGCCAGTCGCTGTTGGCAGCTGCTCCATGCCAAGCCCTATTCCTCTCTGTGCAAGTTCTTATTGATTCCCCTATTTTGGGGTAGGTAGGTCTCGGAGCATCCAGACAACGCAGGGAACCATTTAAGGCTGTTGGGCCTGGGGGTGACAGCATCTTTGTGGGGCTTGCAGATGCAGCAGCAGTCCAGGGTCTTGCTGACGAGATTATAATTGCCCATCTTCTCAGCCTCTCTGCCAGATTTCTGATTTCTTAGGTCCCGTTAGTTTGGGTCATCTTCAGTTGGGAGCCATGGGCACTGCTGTGGCTCTTCTGCATAGAGTTTGATCCCCTAAGGGATTGTGAAAGGGTGTCCATTGGGTCAGACCCAATTCCAGTCCTGATGTGGTTCATACGCGCATCTAAAACTGTCCCCAAAATATTGGCTGTTTCTGCCTAGCCCCACTTTGAGCTTTCCGGAGTCAGGGAACATCATTGCCTGAAGCTCTCCCTGATGGAGAGGGCAAGTGAAATCGCCTCTGTACCTAGCCTCCCCTAGTGTACTGTTGGGTGATAAGAGGTGGTGGTTGTTTGGACAGGCCCAGGGGTCTGCTAGTGAAGGCTGTTAGTGCTGCAGATCTGGGGCGTATTTACAATCCAAAGCTCTACAAGGGGATGGGAGATGAGGGGGAGGTCCCATTGTACTTTCAGGATTTTCTTGGCTAGGATTTTGGGTGAGGGAAGAGTTATGCCTTAAAGACCCATTCCTCCTTACGGTCTTAAGGAGCAATAACATCTTGTAAATACCAATGACCCTGGACGTTTTGTCGCAGTCATCAGGGTGTTGCTGAGACAGAGAATTGCCAGCTCTGTAAACAAGAGGGGGTTATATTCTTGGTGGAGCTGGTGCCTGAAATATATGCAACAGACTTGAGTACTCTCTCTACTCTAGGGCCTTACCGCAATCTGGGCATTAAAGATTGAGATCATTCAGAAGATTTTAACTGGGAATTTGGCAGAAGGAAAAAGCTGCTGACTACCTGCATGGTTCACTGCATACTCTGAGCTTTGGTGCTGAAGAGCTAGGAAATCCACCTCTTAAAATATCTGGGTATTAATATCCCATATGGGTTAATTGGGATGGAACTGGACTGCAAAGCAAAGATATCCCCAGGAAGCTGCTCGGTAGGCCCCAGGCTGTGTCAGCAACATGATTGATGGAGGACTCCTTTTACAGTATTTCATTCCCATGCCAGGGGGAACTGCGGTTACATGAGATCTGTTCTTTCTCTCTCCTCATCTAGTTTCCTGTCTTGCCCAAGGCTCGCTGAGTAGTTAATGCAGAAGATAAAGAGGGTTCGTCTGGAAAACGAGACTGCAGGAAGTTGGAGAAGGTAACTTTCCTGGTCTCTATCGGGATCTTTGTGGCCTTTGGGACCAAGTGGTCAGAGGGCTACAATGAACATTCTGAATGAGTGATGGACACAATAAACCACCACCTGTTAATTCTGCCCATGGCATCCTGTGTCCAACTGTATTGAGAGTGCCTCAAACGTTTGAGGAAAATTACTTCTTTCCTACTGGAATTTAGGTTCCAGGCTTTAAAAGGTCTTTGTCTGCATTTGTCTACCCTAATGCTCCTCACTCCCCTACCTTTGCGGTTTCTCTTCGGCCTAACTTTCTTAAATTTCCCCCCTCCCCAAAACCTGCAGCCACGTAACCTTGTCAGATGTGGCAGATTAAGCAGGATGGTAAAACAGTATATTCGGACATCTTCAGACTCTTTTGTGTTGTGCCTGAGGAATACTGAACGTAGGATTAGAGGCTGACTGTTCCACTTCCACGGAGATCATCTTGGATCTTGGGCCATGTCTATGCTGCAGGGTCTTGAGCAGCATATTTATGGTGCTGTAACTATGCCAGTTTAACCCCATTGTGTAGACGCACTCTGCAGCGATGGAAGGGTTTTTTCCATTGCTGTGGGAAAACCACCTCCCCGAGTGACTGTAGCTAGGTCAACAGACGCATTCTTCCATTGACCTAAGCTGCATCTACACCAGGGGTTAGGTCGGCGTGGCTGTGGTGCTCGGGAGTGTGGATTTTTCTCACCCCTGAGTGCTGTAGCTATGTCAACCTAAATTTTAAGTGTAGACCAGGCCTCAATCACAGTGTGTTCTACAGACAAAATTCACCAGGAAGGGGAGCAGTGGGGTTAGTCACTGTGGAATGCGTGGTTGCAAGTATGTAAAATCTGGGTGTGAATGGACTGTCCTGGACTTAGGTCCCTGAAACCTGATCTGGCCTTGAAAGCCCTTCTTGCGAGGAGCAGTGTTGTTTGAATGATCACGTCACTAACCTTGAAGAGGCTTCACCAATTGGGTGGGAATTAGCTGTAGGGTGGAACGTCTTCACTTGCATGAAAGCTATTTTGTTTTACCAGCTGAGCAGACTTTTAAGATCCAAGCTGCCGTGGGATTTGGGAAGAGAGGCGTGTACCCAAATCACTGCTCTATCCCTCTTTATATCCTTATGTTCTCTGTGATGTATTTTTGATAGGCAGCCGTTTGCCTTGAAACACAGTATTAGTTACTTTGAAGGGGAAGGACATTAGACTGAATTTAATTCCCCCTGCATGGTTCTGCATTCACACCGGACAGACTCAAGAGTGTTGACACTCTGCAAAGTCTTGGGAGAAAGTTCCTCAAAGCTTGGTCCAATGTTTCATCCCGTTGTCCGCTGTCTCTGCCACTTTGGCTTTACTTCTGCTGCCTGCCGTGGCCTGATTGGAAAGTACTTTTCTTTGTTTAATTTTCAAGCTGTGATTTGTTTTGTTGGTTGGCTTCAGGGTCATAGATATTAGGAGTCGTGGGGAGACGTTTATTTTGAGGTCTCCTTTCTGTAGCGTCCACATTGTATTTTGCTCTCTGCACCACTGAGAGACTCAGGAATTGGAAGCTGCCATTTTACTCAGTCGCTGTAACTTAACGGAGCCAAGCTGTATTTTAGTTCAGTTTTTCTGGCCTCGTGTACTGTGGTCTGGTCTGCTGGTTATGCAGAGCCCACTCCGCTTTCTGGGTCTCAGGCAGCAGATTCTGTGTGTGGTTTGGATTGCTACTTGCCTAATCTCAGGTTAGTCTCTCAGAATGAAGTCCGGAGAGTAACAGATTGGAGGAGGAACTGTAGACTTTCCTTTTCCCTCTTGGTTAAAGGAAAAGAGGTTTGTGTGTTTGACATCACAAGAGGTATTTATTCATTAAGAGGGAAATCGAGTTGTCATTGTGCTTGACCGTTGAAAGGCATAATTCTATAGGACAGAATGTCTAATTGATAGTCAAATGAGATCAAGATGTAGGGAAGAAAACTTTATTCTGAAAAGGCTAGTGGAAGGTAGTGGGGAGTCCTCCAGGAATGCAGAAAGATTTCCTGGCAGAATCATTTGTGAGATAAAGTGGATTGAGATGAAACGATCTAACACTGGTTTATGAATTAACCACCCACCCTCGACTCCCGCCAGAATCAAATTGGGAGAGGGCTTGTTCAGGTCCTACAAGGTGCTGAGGCTGCACTTTCAGAGAGTTGGTGTATATTTCATGCAAATTAAATACTCAAGTCTGACAGGCACATGGTAGGATGGTCTCCTGTTGGAATGCAGACAAATCTCTTAAGGGGCAAGCTGCACTCCCTCATTTAAGAAATGTGACTTTAAAAAGGAAGTCTTGGTTAACGCTGGGCTGTTTAGAACAGGGGGCTTTTTTAAACTCCTATAGACCTTATTTACTACATTGTTATATTGATGCAGCATCCAGGATGGTGATTCTGTCAAGGTGATGAGACCCCTCTGGTTTCATTTATTTTCCAGCAAACTGAAATCTTTGTCCCAGAGTAACAGAGCTTTGACCCCATAAGATGACCATGAAGAAAGATGGTCCAGCGGTTAGGGTGTTAGCCTGGGACATGGGTTCCTTCCCTGCTCCAGCACAGGTTCCCTCAGTGTGTCAATTCCTATTTGTAAAGTAGCACTTGATAAAAGCATTGGCCTACCTCCTGTGGTGGTGTGAGGATAAATACGTATTGAGGTGCTCAGATACCATGTTAATAGGTAGGACTAGGAAATAATAAAGGGACTAGTGCTGTGGTGATTTGAGGGTGCCATTGCAGAAATGTCACTTTTTTAAGAAGAAAATGAGCCTTGCAGATTAGCTTGCTCTTGGGTTACCTGGATCTATGCTCCCTGGGCCCTGGTTCCACTGAAAATAAGGTCCCCGCTCTGACTTGTGGGCCCTTGCCTCATCTGGAATAAGGTTGATCAAGGGCAGTGTATCCTGCTTCTGGACTGTGCAGATCCCAGAAGTGCCTAATGGCTGGAGGGGCTGAACTGGAAGGTTTTATGACTATGGGAGATGGGTTGTGGGTTTTATATAATGTGATACTTGGGAAATCAATGAGGGATTCCTGCTGATTATGCAGTAGGAGTCCAGGATCTGCATTATTCCTGTGCCACTTTCCATTAGCCAACTCAATTGCACTGGTATCTTATTTTGTCATTTGTGCCACTTCACTCCCGGTTGCAGCAGCACTTCAAGTAAGGCAGGTGTCATGCCTTCGCTAAACCTATTTGAGATGCTTATCTGATCTCTGCAGGACTGGAAGGGGACTTTACTTCTGTATTCCCACAGGTCAGAAGTTTCTCTGTGCTCACCCATACATTGATGGTATCTTCCAATCAGGACCTATCCCATCTAAATGCCTGGAGTATGTTTCGCTTAGGTCAAATGATTAAGCACTTGCTACACCAGGTGCTTTCCTGCCCTGACTGATTTAACAGTTGACTTTTTTCCTGGAAGAAGTCCTGCAAATGAGTCTTGGGCTCAGTTAGCATCCTTTACCAAGTTGGGCGTGGGAGATGGAGTATTCCTTTCCATCTGGTACTGTTTGTTTAACTGGTAACCTTTATGAATGTGTAGGTAACTTTAGGATGTGTCCTTAGACGTTACCTGAATGCTCAGAGCTCCCTGTGAGTGAATGGAATGTGCCTAATCCGATTCCCCACATTAATTCATCTCCCCCACCTTCTTTCTCAGTTTCTTGACCAGTTCCGAGGGGGAAGAGAGGATGACTGCAGTGGATGCGCTGTCAGACAACACTGAAGTGGTCGAGATGGAGGACGCGCCTTCCCAGTTCCTGGTGGAGAAGCATTCATGGGATGGGCTGCGTGACATCATTCACAGCAGCAGGAAGTATTCAGGCATGATAGTGAACAAGGCGCCCCATGATTTCCAATTTGTCCAGAAAACAGAAGAATCCAGCCCACATTCTCATCGCCTTTACTATCTGGGTAAGCCTGGCTTCAGCCAGCCACCTTAATTAGTAGGTCACCTCGATAGTCCCTTGGCAGAGCCAAACCTGTCTCTGTCAGGAGGGTAAGCTTTGTTGGCTGATGTCTCCATTCATCGCTAGGCAGCCCGATGCCAGAGAGGAAGGGGGAAAAGAGAGGATGGTCTTGTGGTTAAAGCACTGGATTGGGACTCAGAAGATTTGGGTTCAGTTCCTGGCTCTGGTGTAGGCTTCTTGTATGATCTTGGGCTAGTCTCTTAATCTCTCCATGCCTCAGTTCCCCATGTGTTAAATGGAGATTAGCCTGCCTCTCTCCTACCCTTTGTTTAGACTGAACACTCTTCAGGGCAAGGACTAGCTGACCGCTTACGTATAGTGGCTGACCCAAATAGGGCCCCAGCTTGGAACCTCTGTGGGCCACTGCCTCTTTTCCTTTCTCAGGTGGACTTGGTTTGTCAGTTCTCCGAACTATGGAGTATTACCTCAAAAAAATGGGGATAATTTGGTTCTTTAAGCAGGTTGGCTATCCAGGGACCTGATAACTCGCCCTATGGTTATTGTATCCTTGCAAGCCCAGTGCATTTCATTGATTGGCCAGGTGATATCAGTTTTTTTCATAGAGGCAGCCCATCAGGCAGTCTTGTTGCTATTTTGCCCAATAAACTGGAAGAGCCTGACCTCCCTGTGGGTGTTGAGGATAAATCGGTGCTTGTAAATACTTTGACAAGAGGAAAAATAACTAGATACGGGTTGGGTATTAATGATGTTTCCTAGAGAAATATTCTGTTCCTTACCAGAGACTTGAGAGAAGACAGATCTTTGTGCTGTACCAGTTTATCGTTATAGGCAGAACCATGATGAAACTAATAAGCAACAGTTAAATACAGTGGCTGGATTTTATAAGGGCTGGATAATTTTATGGTCCGTAATAATTAGTTTTACAGGCTGTGAAAGGGAAATATTTCATGCTCCAGGGCAAAAGCTGATCATTACAGGGCTCAGTAAAGAACTTCCCCCACGTGCGACACTCCACACAACTGACCATGTTTCCCTGCAGTGGCCCCATTTTCCTTTGAAGCCTTGGATACTGGATTTGATGGACCAATGGTATGACCCATTCTGGTAACTCTAGCGTGCCTGTGACTGTTACTTATTGTAGTCCTCCGTACATTTTCATAGAGAAATTAGTGGAACAGGCACCCTGCAAACAAGTTAAACAGATGTGTTAAGAGGGAGGGAAAAGCATGTGGGTTCCTTAGTGAGAGAGTATGGACAATAATGGCTCTTCATTAATGAAGTTTGTCCATGTGTCAGACCAGAATACACACGTTAGATCCCCTTGGTGCTGGTTCTTTGGTGTAAGTGACAAAAGGTAGCCAGATGTTTAAGTACAGTAGGACCTCAGAGTTATGAACACAAGAGTTATGAACTGACCGGTCAACTACACACCTCATTTGGAACCAGAAGTACGCAATCTGGCAGCAGCAAAGACCAAAAAAAGAGCAAATACAGCACAGTACTGTGTTAAACGTTAACTATTAAAAATAAATAAAGGGAAAGTTTAATTTTTGTGGACAAGTTAAGGAAACTGTTTCTGTGCTTGTTTCATTTAAATTAAGATGGTTAAAAGCAGTGTTTTTCTTCTGCATAGTAAAGTTCCAAAGTTGTATTAAGTCAATGTTCAGTTGTAAACTTTTGAAAGAACGACCACAGCGTTTTGTTCAGAGTTATGAACAACCTCCGTTCCCAAGGTGTTTGTAACGGAGATTCTGCTGTAGTTGGCTTCTGAGTCTCATTTAATGTTAGTAATTTTTCTCCATCGTGTCAGGAGTTTCTAATTCATCGTCCTAGCTGAAGTCGCACAGTGGAATGACGATGATGATTCTAGTACCCAGTGTTAGATGATATATCCATATGTTTGATGTTTAATTTTCATTGCTCCCCAAGAAGATATATGGAACACAGGAGCAGATTAGATGTTGGCCGACTACATCTCTACCTCGATATAACGCTGTCCTCGGGAGCCAAAAAAATCTTACCACGTTATAGGTGAAACCGCGTTATATTGAACTTGCTTTGACCCACTGGAGTGCGCAGCCCCACCCCCCCGGAGCACTGCTTTACTGTGTTGTATCCAAATTCGTGTTATAGCAGGTCTCGTTATATGGGGGGAGAGGTGTATTTCAAAGCAGTGTCTAGTAATTCAATTTCAAAATATCTTAACTTCAAGGCATTCCCACAATATAGGGTAAAACCTTCCTACTCTTTTACAGCCTCATTAAGCTGGGGTTGAGTTGCCTGTTCTGTTTGATCCGTACTGCAGTAGGTAGTTATTGTGAAGAATCTGATTCTGGTTTAAGAGCTGTGCCTGTTGACGTTTCACCAATATGCTTAAAAGCAGCATACCAGTATTTTCCCACGGTTAGCATAAGTATTGCTTTCCAAGCATCCGTGTGGATCTTATTGGCGTATGCCCATTGAGGAGTGGGGAGGAGCGAGCAAATATTTTCTATTTGACCTTTGGAAAACTTTGATATCAGAACTGAGCATCTTTTCGACTTCATTTAAGGACCAAAATACAAAGTATGGAAAACTGGGGGACAATTCTTTTGCAGATACTGACAGTAGAGTCGTCCTAGATAATATTAGTACAGTACGAGAATATCCATAGATCGATCTGGAGGTTCACAGGTGGTTGTAGTCACGGCCTAGAGAATGCATCTGTAGTATTGTCTGTGTCCCTGACTGCAGCCTGTTCTGTTTGAACATGTTAGATCTTTCCTGGGCTGTTCCCATAGATTCTCGTGTTGTATCATGGCAGATGCTGCTTATATTAAACACCACATGCTCAGCATTTCAGTGTTTCTGCATCTCTGAAGATTCTATGCTTATAAGTTGCTTTGCTTCCTGAGTTCTTATAACTATATTTAAATGTTAATTGTTGTAAAGTGAATTTAGTGACAGAATAACAGGCTTGGAGACTGAAGGCTTCCTCTTCTGCACAGAATAGATGCCACAGGGACAGTAGCATGGGAACCTTCCCCCACATGGCATCCTGTCAGTGTACTACAGCCTTGATCTAGAGCATCCCCACCAGTAAAGGTGAAAGGAAACATTCATTGTCTCTGGTGCCTCTGCTGAAACTGCCAACATAGTTGCCAGCTGTGTTAGGTTTTTGAGGTTGGAAATTGGACCGGCACAAATAACTTCATTTTACCATGGCCACTGAACAGCCAGCAGATAGCAATGCCTTTTGGCCAGTATTCAACAAAGCCCCATTTGAACCTGGTCTCTAGGACCTAACGCTGTAACAGGCTGGTTGTGTTTGTTGGAACGCTCTTTCCGGGTAGCAGATCTTCGTTGTGCTGAGGAATGTTAAGAGGGTTCTGCTGACTCGGACACACCAGCTACAGGGGTCAGCTCGCTAGAGTGAGGATCTAGGGTGGCGGCTGAGCAGACTGTAGAGAGGAACCCTAGGAGCCGCCAAAGCTGGGAGAGGGTTCGAGTAGGACTTAGTCCTGTTGAAAAAATTGCATGTTAATAAAATTAAAGCATTTGGACCCTATGCAGTAAGTGGACTGTGTAAGAGCAGGTTGAGAAAAACACCTCTTAAAAAGTTCCTGAGCCATCTAGTCTTCCTGAATATTTAAGAAAATGGCCTTGTGTATCTGCCTTTCCTGGGTTAGTCCTGGCCGACTTCTCTGAAATTGCCCTGATTGTTTTGTTTTGTTCTTCCATACAGGGATGCCATATGGTAGCCGGGAGAATTCCCTTCTTTACTCAGAGATTCCCAAAAAGGTACGGAAAGAAGCCCTGCTACTCTTGTCATGGAAACAGATGCTGGATCACTTTCAGGTGAGGCGCCTCAACGTACTCTTTGCTGTGGTGGTGCGTGGGGACCCAGGCTGACAGTAGGATGTTGGAGTGGTAGCTGGTATGTTGGAGTTCGGTGAAGTGGCATGTAAGGCCAGGAACCAGGAGCAGGGCTTGGTGCTGTGGGCATGGCATTGGTAGAGTGCTGTGTGGGAAGATGCCTTCCCCAGTAATACAGGAGAGTGGCTGGTGTGCCAGGCATGGGGCTGGCAGTGAGAGCATGGAACAGGGGCTGGCAGTGAGAGCATGGAACAACAGCTGGCAGGGCAAGGACTGGTTTAACGTACCTAAGTCTCCTGTTGCCTGCAGCCTACCTCCAGTTATAAACCAGTAACATAAACTGTTGGGAGAATAGACCAGAGCTCTGGCTGTCTTGGCCAGACTCCCCCACCTGCCCTCCCTCCATTTGCACATTGATTACCATGTTTATTTTTGGTAACTTTGTACTTTTATCAAATGTGTAGAATAAGGATCAATCTGCCGTCTGCATTCTACACATACATTGCCAGCTAGACTCACATAAACCAGATTGAATTAGGAAGGGAAATGGATTCCCCCTCCCTATCTTCACAGGGGCCTGGTGTTCTGGTACCATTAATAATTTGCCAGCCTCAGCAACAAGAGGGTGGAAGGTGTGGGACTGGCTTTTGACTTCTCAGGTCTTCTGCTAAGCAGAGATTTCAAGTGCCTGGAACTACACTTGGCTCTTCTCAGTCCCCTTGAAACTAACTCAAGAGTCCTGGAATAGCAGTTGTTTGCAGTGTCTGACTTGGAAGCTGTATATGAGAGGACATGGATAATGTCATTAGGTGAATTGGCTGCTCCTAATTTGCATAAACAAGCGGCAGCTCTTCCTCCGTTTTAAGGTGGAGGTGCCATTCATAGACTACAGGTCCAAGCCTTTGGCTCAGATTTGGTTGGGGACATTGCAATTGGAAGGTCATGGGGGTGTAGCCTTTGTGGGCCACGCTTTCACACTAACAATGGTGGTTGCCATGCTGTAGGACTGCTGGCTGCATTTGGCTAGTGGGTTACATTCTGGCCACTCCTGGATTAGCTGGTCTCATTAATAAAGTGTTGCCATTCCTTCAGACCTGCAGATTGTCTCTCTCTGTCGTTCGCAACCAGGCAACCCCTCACCATGGGATGTACTCTAGGGAAGAAGAACTCCTGAGGGAACGCAAGCGTCTTGGGGTCTTTGGAATCACTTCCTACGATTTCCACAGCGAGAGCGGCCTCTTTCTTTTCCAGGCCAGCAACAGCCTCTTCCACTGTCGAGATGGGGGCCAGAATGGCTTCATGGTGGGTCTGCTAACGGCTGTTTGGGAGGTTTGAGGGATTCCGCAGTTCAGAGTGGTGTTCCCATAGTGGACACCTCTTGAGTCAGACCTTGGCTCTGGTCTACCATCAAGTCTTGTTTTCTTGGTCTTGGTTCCTTTGTGGGTGGGCTGGAGCTATCGAGAAGTTTGTGCCTTTGTTTGAAGCTGAAAGCAGAATAGGGGCACATCATGTGCCTTATTTCCCCAGGTGTCTCCAATGAAGCCGCTGGAAATCAAGACCCAGTGCACGGGACCTCGAATGGATCCCAAGATCTGCCCTGCCGACCCCTCCGTCTTTTCATTCATCAATAACAATGACTTGTGGGTAGCAAATATCGAGACAGGAGAGGAGAAACGGATGACTTATTGCCATAAAGGTAACCAGAACTGCTCTTCCACATCTGGAGGAGAATCACCTCTTACAACAAGAGTCTGACCAGAATGATTTACTCCTGTTTTTCATCTGAGTCTCATTCCCTTTCTGGATCAGTCTTTCTATTAACTTCAACCGCTCTGCTCTCTTTTATCTGCAGGTTTATCCAACGTGTTAGATGACCCCAAATCGGCAGGTGTAGCCACATTTGTCATCCAGGAGGAGTTTGATCGGTTCACAGGGTACTGGTGGTGCCCCACAGCCACCCTAGAAGGTCAGTTCTCTGCTTAGCCCTGGAGAGGCCAGGCTGCATTGGTAACATAATTAATGGCCCCTTTAAGGTGCTGAGTTCCAAGTCATTCATTATGGGATGTGCACTGTGTGCTGGTAAATATTTGTGTGAATAGTTAGTAGGTGCGGCATGACCCTAAGGGAGATGTGGAAAACCAGTAGGCCCAGTATGTGCTGCTGTGGTGGTCCTTGCAAGTCGATACAATTGGGAAACTGCATGATGGCAAATGGACCTATCTTGTCTTGTCCTAGGTTCAGAGGGTTGGAAAACGCTGCGGATCTTGTATGAGGAAGTGGACGAGTCAGAGGTGGAGATAATTCATGTTCCTTCACCTGCCCTGGAGGAGAGAAAAACGGATTCCTATCGGTACCCCAGGACAGGTCAGTGAGGCGCAGGGGAGCGACTAATGCAGCTGCTGCCTCATGCAGGCTGAAGCATCATCTGTGCTATCGACTTTGCATTATTAATCTAGATACTTACCAGGATTTAGGAGAAGGTCCGTAAATATTCAGGACAGTCTCTGAATCTGTCAGCACAAAGTTCATTGCAGGAAGGACAGCTAAAGTCCAACTTAAGTAAAGGGATTGCTGTTACGAGATGGAGGGTATCCCTTTGCCATATTGCTGAGTGCACTTGGAATCCCACCTTCTCCATGCTGGGAATGCTTGTCCCTGCATTCATTCACATGGGCAGGCATACTTCTCCACACATGGAATCTCTTATCTCCACACCAGCAATGCCATTCCCCAGGTGTATATCCACACAGAGCCAGATAGCATCAGGTTTAGATTTTTGTTCTCCTGGGATGCTCCGACCGCTTGCCATCTGATAATGGTGTTCTCTCTCATTGCTTCTTCCTCTGCAGGTAGCAAAAATCCCAAGATCTCATTAAAACTGGCAGAATTTAAAATGGACAGCCAGGGAAAGGTAAGCCGTGACTACTGCAACAGGAGCGACAGAGACACTGTGGCACCGTATAGACTAGCAGACGTATTGGAGCATAAGCTTTTGTGGGAGAATACCCACTGATATTTGCAACAGGAGGGTTCTCCCGTCAGCATAGGTAATCCATCTCCTTGAGGGGCGGTAGCGAGGTCGACCAAACTTTTTCCGTTGACCTAGCACTGTCTAAACCCAGTGTTCGTTCGGCTTAGCTACGTTTCTCAGGGATGTGAGTTTTTCACACCCCTCAGAGACATAGCTAGGCTGCTGTAAGTTTTCATTGTAGACCAGCCCACAATGTTGAAACATCCTAGTTTTTTAATACTCTTTTGGTCTCTTGTTGCAGATCGTGTGCGCTCAGGACAAGGAGCTGGTGCAGCCTTTTGCCACGTTGTTCCCTACGGTGGAGTACATCGCCCGGGCTGGATGGACCAGAGATGGCAAATAGTACATAGTTTTTCTACCACACACTACCCCCCACCCGCCCCACCAGTTTACTGAGCTATTACAGCCACTCACTGAAGAAATTTGCCTGTCACCTTCCACCATAAAGGCCTGGTTTTAAACCCACAAAAGCCAGTCTTGGCTGCCTTGACTCAGCCCCTGCAATAATATGGCCTTACACAGCACATGTAGTAACTGACCAAGTGGAGGACAGAGTGAAGGGCTTCACGTTTTCTAGCTTTTGTGGGTTTTAAGCCAGAACCGTAACACTGCCACAAGTGTAAATGACAGTGATGTAGGGTTACCATATTTCAACAAGCAAAAAAGAGGACGGGAGGAGCCCCGCCCTAGCCCCGCCCCTGCCCCTCCCACTTCCCGCCCCCCCAGAACCCCCAACCCTCCCCCCGTTCCTTGTCCCCTGACTGCCCCCTCCTGGGACCCCTGCCCCTAACTGCCCCCCGGGACTCCACTCCGTATCTAAGCCTCCTTGCCTCTTGTCCCCTGACTGCCCCAACCCTTATCCACACCCCCACCCCCAGACAGACCCCTGGGACTCCCACGCCCCATCCAACCACTCCCCACCCCCTGACAGCCCCCCCCCAGAACTCCCAACCCATCTAAACCCCTCTGCTCCCTGTCCCCTGACTGCTCCGATCCCTCTCCGCACTCCTGCCCCCTGACAGCCCCCCCCAGAACTCCCGATCCATCTAAACCTCTCTGCTCCCTGTCCCCTGACTGCTCCGATCCCTCTCCACACTCCTGCCCCCTGACAGCCCCCCCCAGAACTCCCGATCCATCTAATCCTCTCTGCTCCCTGTCCCCTGACTGCTCCGATCCCTCTCCGCACTCCTGCCCCCTGACAGCCCCCCCCAGAACTCCCAACCCATCTAAACCCCTCTGCTCCCTGTCCCCTGACTGCTCCGATCCCTCTCCCCACTCCTGCCCCCTGACAGCCCCCCCCAGAACTCCCGATCCATCTAAACCCCTCTGCTCCCTGTCCCCTGACTGCTCCGATCCCTCTCCCCACTCCTGCCCCCTGACAGCTCCCCCCCAGAACTCCCAGCCCATCTAAACCCCTCTGCTCCCTGTCCCCTGACTGCTCCGATCCCTCTCCCCACTCCTGCCCCCTGACAGCTCCCCCCCAGAACTCCCAGCCCATCTAAACCCCTCTGCTCCCTGTCCCCTGACTGCTCCGATCCCTCTCCCCACTCCTGCCCCCTGCCCCCCCTTACCCTGCTGCTCAGAACAGGGTGTTGGGCTCTGTGCCAGCCGGACACATGGCTGAGCTCCCCTGCACAACACAAAACCCGGTCCCTGGCCCTGCACAGGGTTGCCGGAGCGGGCTGCAGGAGGAGGAGCTGCCGGCCGGCTCAGAATGCAGGGAAGGGGGGGTGGGAGGAGGAAGCTGCTCCGGAGTCCAGCCCGGGACTTTCCTGCAGCCCTCCCAGCCGCTCGCTCTGCCTGGGGGGAAATCCCGGACATTGTGAGTGCTTTACAAATTCCCCCCGGACGCTATTTTTAGCACACAAAAGGAGGACATGTCCGGGTAAATCCGGACGAATGGTAACCCTAAGTGATGTATTAAGTGTGACCCCTCTCCCCCGGGAATTCAATTAAAATTCCATGACTAGGACAGTTAACCCATAGGCACATGGACACAACACTCCTGATAGGAAATGAGAACTTTATAAAGGGTCACATCATTAAATGGAACAATGATTTGTCCTGCCGCTGTCTGTGACCATGCCAGAGGCATTAGAGGAAGGTGAAAAATTCCCACAATGCACCTAGTCTTTTGTGCATTCTGTATATTGGGAGAACTCCTTTATCTCCGCAGAGCCAGCGTACACTTCTGGAACGTTAGTCTCTCAGCTGGTGTAGCTGTAGAAGTTGTTAATGGTCATAACATCCAGCCCTGAAGGACTGAGTGAATCTGTATTGGGGAACTTCTTGTTTGGCTAGATGGGAAGGGGTTCTTGTATTAGGGTGTGTGTATTTTCTAAGGGGTGCCTGGAAGATTTAGCTACATGGTTCCCGACATGCTTTACTTTGACAGTATATCGTTGTTTCCAAGTACAGCAGAAAAATAGTCCAGAGACCTTGGAGGTGAAGGTCCCGGCTCAGTGATTTGCTTTTCCAAGTACAAGAACCACGTCATGTTCATTTTTTCCCTTCCCCCACGCAAACCTGGATGATTCTCAGACATGCTGTGGCTCTCTTTTTCTTTAAAATTGTTACAGGACCCCAAAATAGCATCTGGAAAAAAATTCTTTCCTACTAAAATCTCTTTAATTTTGCTTAAAAAGCTTGCTAAGGTTTTGGCCGGCTTCAATCCAGATCATACTTGTTTTGGCTATTTATAAATTGTTTTCAGGAGATGTAATTTCTGTGGCTGATCAATAACTGGAGCATGCTGCACTTTCCTTTGGGCCTGTTCTTGATTAATTCACCATGCCCTAGCGCTAGGTTTACTCAGCGTTACATAGGAACCACAAGGCAGCGTTCTACTTCATGATACAACTGCCATGCACTAGGGCTCGTCGAGGTAGGCAGTACTCATTCGTTTATGAAATCAGGTCATGATCAGCAGGGTATCGTTCATGGGAGAACCTGCTCCTTCATCTTTCCCAGTTTTATAAACCCCTTCTGTTGTGGACACAGGCCCGAGGGGTGTCCAAACCAAGCAATGATGACCTGCCTCCTCTAGCCAGGAGGACTGCAATAGAGCACCACTCCTGATTAATCAGCGGTCTCCCTTGAGAGAGACGAAGCTGAGACTGGAGCAACTCCTTCAGTTTGCACTGATCTTTGGTCTGTTCCTTTCCCCACTCGCATAGCCAGGCAAAGGAAGCTGCAAAGTGGTTATTTTAGTTTCTCGTTTTGTTTTGGGGGCTCATGATAATACAAGTGGCCCTTGCTACCCAAGGAGCGGGGCTGCCCACTGAAAAGTTAAATTCTAAAAATGCAGCTCTGCTAATTGAGTTTCTTTGTAAATGGCCATTCTAGCAAATTCCCAAACAACCTGCCTGTATGTTACCCATGTACAATACCATGGATGCCTTGGGATTCAAATTTATGAGTCTTTCCAATAAATATGTAAGGCCGGAATGAGGGGGAGCCTAAATCCCCTTCTCGGCTGAGGAAAAGCTAGTGTGTTCTTGACATCCAAGATCTCTGTTCTGCAATGCTGTCAGTTTCACCTTTGCTAACTTCTTTCTTTCCAAGCGCCTGGGCCATGTTCCTAGACAGACCTCAGCAACGGCTCCAGTTAGTTCTCCTGCCTCCAGCGCTCTTTATCCCAGTACCAGAAAGTGAGGAGCAGCGCATCGAATTTGCCAAAGCCGTGCCAGAAAACGTCCAGCCATACGTGATCTATGAAGAAGTCACAGATGTGTGGATAAATGTAAGGGCACGGGGCTGTCCCAAATTAGAAATGGGCCTCTGGGTTTTCCCCCATCCTCTTGAGTGTGAGACGTGCAACCAGCTTGGCCTTTGCCGATGCAGGTAGCCCTAGGAGACTGATAAAGTCCATGGTTACTCTGGCCCATGTCAAACTCTGATTGTTCAAAGGACTGGTAGTGGGATAATAAAGAACGGTCACCTCTGGGTTACTGGTTCAAGCCTAGGTTGGAAAAGACAGTTCATGGCAGTTGAATGGCCAGAGTGAAATGAGTTAGTGAGTCTGACTCTTAATAGACAGCTCTCCTCCTTGCAGACCTCATTCGCTGTGGTGCTAATTGACTTCTTCGTGAAGGTTCTGGCAGAGAGGTCAAGGAGGGAAGGGATCTTGAAGAATGAACTATCCCCAGCCCTAGAATTGGTTCCTCTGTCAGGGTTTAGGTAGTTGATGGACACGGGACGAGGGGACAAACAGGACTTCAGTCCCCGGGGCTGTCAGTCTGACGCAGCTTGGCTTTAAAAAATTACACGGGAGGGGTGAGGGTGGAGGGCGTGTCTGCTGGACATGGGCATTTGAAAGGCCTCGTGGGCTCACTTGTGTCCTGGGGCCAGATGGAAAGGCTGACGTGCCTGGTTTTTTGAGCACGCAGGGCTTTCCTTTGGTGAGACGGTAAGTGAGGATCCGGCTTTCCCCACCATCTGTCATTTTGATTTCCCATGAAAGTGCAGGGGTTAGTGTTGGCTCCCTAAGCTGTGCTTCTGTGTTATTCCAGCATAGAGGCTGCCTGGCTCATGGTGCTTTTGTCCATCTCTTGTCTGCTAGGTTCACGATATCTTTTATCCTTTTGCCCAACTGGAGGGTGAGGAAGAAGAGCTCCGCTTCATCCGAGCCAACGAATGCCAGACCGGTTTCTGTCACTTGTACAGAGTCACCGCCATCCTAAAGCAGAGCACCTATGACTGGACTCAGCCATATGTCCTTAGCGAAGGTGAGTGCAAATCCCCTCCCAACTGCGAGGAATATTCCCTCTCCTTTCTGCCTCACCCTCGTCAGGAGGGCATTTCCGAATGTACTCTGCTCTTGCTCTCCGGCAGTGGGGATCTGTGTCTCATCCTTGCACTCCCTCTTTTCTAGAAGACTTCAAATGTCCTATCAAAGAGGAGGTCGCCCTGACCAGTGGGGAATGGGAGGTGTTGGCGAGGCATGGATCCAAGGTACCGGTTACCTTTCTTTTCTCTTGCAGTGCTCTGCTTCTGTACTCACTGCCCACAATCCTAGCATGTACCTTGTGCTACAGGCTCTTGGGACCAGCTACAACCGTTTAGGCTTCATTTTGTTTCTAGTTTCCTTTTTTATTGCTGCCTTCGCTTCCCCCAGGAGCACTGTAGCCGAGTGCACAGAAAGCTGATTGCCTTTAATCAGGTCTCTTATTGCTCCTTCTGGGAAACCACGTGGATCAGGCCATAAAAAGGAGTCGAGTGAGGTTTAATAGCCACAAAAAGACATTCTGTGCAAACCCATCGTGGGGCTGGATTGCGGCATTTTAACCCCAAAAGGCATTTGGGAATCGGGGACGTTACCTGGTGCTTGGAATTATCTGCTTCCATCTAGCTGATCCCTCTGCCGAGCGTTTTGAGAAACAGGCTGGGGAATTTAGTGTGATGGTGGAGAGGAGGGAACTGTGTGTCTACAGAATAGCCAGATAGGTGTTTTATTAGCCTGCTGCTGACTTATGGAAGGCCCGGTTCCTTTCTGCTTTAAGAATGAGGTGGCCCGCAACCTAATCGCTCCGACCCAGTCGGTTTCAACTGAAATTACGAGCCTGTCTGCTCAGCCCCAATTAACCTGGATTTTCACTCACTTCACACTCTTGAGGGCATGCAGCTAGTCTCAGCGGCTTTTCCCCGCTCTGGAATTCCTCTTCTGTCCCTCACCCAGAGAAGCCACGTGGGATGTCCTGTTCGTTTTGGCCACGGTATTGTTCTGTGCACACGATGGCTGAAATTGTACTGGCAGCAATTATTTCAACGCGTTGGTTGCTCTGCAGGGTTCTATCCCTGTCTTCTTGGCTAATGTAGATGGATTTCTTCCTCCCTCTCTTCCCCCCCCCCCCCGCGCCATGCTGGCCAAACTCTGTTGCAGACCCCAACGAGGCTGGGCTAAGAATAGCATTCGGGATTCAGAAACCTTAAGTTCCCTGTGAAGTTTCTAAAGCGGGCGGCTAGCTATGGAGCTAAGCGCTGCTAGAACTCAGATTAAAAGCCCTATTCTAGTCTAACGTTACAACTCTTAACGCAGCGTGACCTCCTCCAGGCTGGCCGGCCAGATCGTTTTAGAAACGGCTTGATCTGGACCGATGACTAAACAGAGACATGCAGTTGAATTAGTTTGGGGACTCTGTCATGGGGTAGTGGCTATTCCGCCCCCCGCAAGGAGTGTAGAGCATGAACGTATAGCATGGTGGTTGGACAGAAATGTTGGAGGTGCGCGCTGGTCAGGGAAGCAATGCTGGAACGCTGGGTAGATGCATCTGTGCTCCAACAGGGTTTCAGTCAGAACGAACCGAGCCAGAACACCCTTTTTTCCTGGCTTTGCTCTTTAGCACATAGGCACAGTGAGGCTTCCCCTGGACAGCTGGCTGTCTCCTCCGGTGCAAAGGACTGGGCTTTATCCTGTCTTACAGAACATACACAGTGCTTCTAGAACTTACCAGCTCAACAGATCTCATGCGCTAACCATTAATACCACAAGCACCCTGTACCGCTGCGATGTGTTTGATTAAGGTATATCTCCATATATAAAGTCAGCTATCTCATAGAACTGGAAGGGACCTTGAAAGGTCGTTGAGTCCAGTCCCCTGCCTTCATTAGCAGGACCAAGTACTGTCCCTGACTTTGCCTGGTGACAGATCGTTGCAGTGGGGGCAGGGAGCAGTCAGCTGTTTTCCCTTTGACACTGAGCCCTCTGTTCTCTTGGCAGATCTGGGTGAATGAGGAGACGAAGCTGGTGTACTTCCAAGGCACGAAGGACACCCCATTGGAGCACCACCTCTATGTGGTCAATTACGAGTCCCCGGGCGAGATTGTACGGCTCACCACACTGGGCTTCTCTCACAGCTGCTCTATGAGCCAGGTCTGTTTGCCCCGTCCATAGGATACCATGTAGGCTCCCTATCTTCCGGCTAGTATGAGTCCTGGCTAGTAATGATCCATGAGGGCTCCCTTAGATGCCGTGGCTGCTTGCTGGACTCTGATGGGAGTGATCCGGTGCCTACCATGATCTCCTGATGGGACTCCATAGATACCATCATGGGAAGTAGAGGTCCCTGCTGGTGCTCATTTGGAAGGCTTCATGATGGACTTACTCCTCTGGAGGAGTAGTGTGATGTTAACATGCCCCAGAGAGGAAGGCATGGGGGGGGTTTGGGGCGGGGGGGGGAATAAGCGTTGGCTAGTTCTCAAGGCCCTGGTAGGGATACAGACCCCCACTGAAGTGGCCTGAGGGAATAACCATCTTCGCTTAACCCCCATCAACTGTTTCTTGCCTGTAGAACTTTGACATGTTCATCAGCCACTACAGCAGCGTCAGCACCCCGCCCTGCGTGCACGTCTACAAACTGAACGGCTCGGCTGACGACCCGCTCCACAAACAGCCCAAGTTCTGGGCCAGCATGATGGAAGCAGCCAGTAAGTCTTCCCCAATCCCCTCTGTGCTAGGCGACCTAGCCAGGAGAGCATCACTGATACCAGTAACTGAACGTGAGGGAAAGGGAGAGGCAAAGACCGGTAGATGGCAAATGACCTGGCTGATTTCCACCCTCCCATGGTGAAGTTGTGAAATCCTTGGAGAGATCTCTTCAGTGGATTGCTTGACGCAGACTGGGCATTGCTGGAGCCAGAGGGGCCCTAATGCTATACATTGGTACTACCCACCCCTTGCAGAAGTTGTCACACTCCTTACAGGGTGCCAGGTTGACGGCTGCATGTGAATCTGGGGTTCTTTCCTGTGATGTTCTGCAGAGACGGGATGGGTGGGGATCCACTGACCGCTTCATCCAAGGAATGTGTGTAGCTGCTGGCTCCTCCTGTACTCCTGCTTTTGGTGCCCATAAAGAATTATTTTCAGCTCACAGCAGCTGTTGCACCCTGCTGGGAAGGCTTTCTCCCTCCACCCCATCCTCTTCTCCCCTTACAGGGTCACACTGGGCTGTGCATGGAACGAGGGGCTCGGAGCACAGCTTGGTGAAGTTTTGTATTGGGTTGTCCCAGCGCTGCGGGTGGTCAGTTCCCAGGTGCGGTTGGAGAGGGGCTCTTGTAAAGGAGGTTTTGCTAAGATCTGGGACAGTCCGTTCATCCTGAAAGGGAAGGTGGGGAGGGACCCCCGGTCTGAGGCACGTTGGGCAAAGGTTGAACTCACCTGGTTTGGGCTGGGGAGGATGATGAAAGCATGTTGTCCTTAGCCTGGTAGCTAGCGTCTGAACTGTTTCCCGCAGGCTGTCCTGCAGATTACATCCCCCCCGAAATCTTTCACTTCCGTACCCAGTCGGACGTAGAGCTCTACGGGATGGTCTACAAACCTCATAACGTCCAGCCTGGAAAGAAGCACCCCACGGTGCTGTTCGTCTATGGAGGCCCTCAGGTAACGACCCAGCCACGGCCAGGACCAACCGCTGACCTTGGCTCTCCTCCGTGAGCTTGGTGGTGCGGTCCAGGACAGAGCTCTCCATAACTCAGCTCTGCCAGGGAGGGGGAAGCACTCTGCATGATTGGAATTGGACAGCTTTGCCTGGAGTATTGTAAACCCCCTTTGGTGAACTGCAGATGGCTTCTCCCATTTAATCCAGAATTGCATAACTTCCCTAGTTAATGGCTTTTGCCCATCTGGCAAAATTGGTTGCCCAGCTCAGAACCTGATGGAATCTGGGAAGGCCAAGACTAGCTTTCTGCTAGTACAGAGCCCAGCCGCGCTCAGTTGCTACTGTTGGGGGCCTCTAATGGCTGAAAGGCTAAAGATTTCACTGGGGGAACGTTCCATGTGACTTGTCCTTTCTCCTGCTCTAGGTGCAGCTAGTGAATAACTCCTTCAAAGGTATTAAGTACCTAAGGCTCAACACGCTAGCGTCTCTAGGCTACGCAGTGGTGGTGATTGATGGAAGGGGCTCTTGCCAGCGAGGACTCAAATTTGAAGGGGCCCTTAAAAACCAGATGGTAATATCCTGTTTTACGGTGTCTCCTTTCACTTCCTTCCCTCTTCCCGTCTCTTAGAACAGCCTGACTGTGTGTGTGTGTATTTCCCTCACTGCCTTGTTTGGTGTCTCTTCAGTTACAAGGGAGGAGACAAACTGACCTTACACCTTCCTGTTGCCTCCTCCTAGGGTCAGGTGGAGATAGAGGACCAGGTGGAAGGTTTACATTACGTAGCAGAAAAATACGGGTTCATTGACCTGAGTCGGGTAGCCATACATGGCTGGTCTTACGGGGGCTTCCTCTCCCTCATGGGCCTTATCTGTAAGCCCCATGTATTCAAGGTGAGTCTGGCTGGGGTCGGGGGTCCTTCTCTAAGTCCCTGCTGCCTCTGGGAGGAATAATACTGGGCAGGGAGGACTAGGGCTCTGAACCTGTCAGTGGCCTTTACTCTTTGTTGCCCTTGGTGGCTTGTGGACCCAGACTGTAATGAAGTGTGAAAAGTCCCTTCACCTCAGCCTGCTGCTAGCACGCCAGAGCTCCTCCCCAGAATCCGGCAGGTCAGCGTGCATCACACTTGCGCTCTGGGTTTCAGGCTTGGCATGGGGGACTCAAGCAGGTGGGGTTTAGGCACTGTGCAGAGGGAGACACTAGAGTGTGCTGAGCCAACAGATTATTTGTCTGATCATAGCACCTAAGAGCCCCAGTCCTGGGTCAGGACCCCATTGTGCCAGGTGCTGTACAAAGACAGTCCCTGCCCCAAAAAGGTTTAATGACATTGCATCCCCCAACGACTGGCTGTAGCATGGCTTCCCATGAGACTGTCACTGCCAGCACTGCAGTAGTGATTTTAATTCTTGAATTGGAAGGAAAATAACACATGGGGGAAGAAATTCACCAACCATCCAGACCTCTAAGTCCCTGACTCCCTGGTTGTGGGATACTCCAGTGCAAATGACCAGGGTTGGCAGGGGAGAATCACCACCCCCCATTACCTGTTTGGCAGGTTGCTATAGCAGGTGCCCCTGTCACGGTTTGGATGGCGTACGATACTGGATACACCGAGCGGTACATGGATGTCCCAGAGAACAACCAGCAAGGTTATGAGGCCGGCTCGGTGGCGCTGCATGTAGAAAAACTCCCCAATGAGTGAGTACTGCGGGGTTGGATGCTCATAATTGGAAGCCCACCCTCTGGGCACCTGCACTGTGAGGAGTGGTAGAGAATCTGTAATGCTTTCTGGTGTGTGGGGCGGGTGTTGACGTTCTTAAAAAGCTTACAGGAGTAACCCTTCCTGGTTTGTTGATTGTGCCTTGGGTTCTCCTCCCTGGTTCCTGAAACTCCGCTCTGCCAGCACTGGCCAGTGTAGAGCGTGTCAGGTACACTGGCCACCAGTTAGCACCAGTGAGTCCAAGTCTCCCAGGGAGAAGAGTCCTGGCCAGAGCAGGACACATCACCTTCCTGCATGGTTGAGCTGAGCTCCCTTACTTGGAAGGAAGATGATGACCAGGGAGTCTAGCTAGAGGGTCTAGTTGGGGAAGAGTCTGTTCAGCTTGGAGAACATCTGTTCGGAGGGCCCTGAAGGTTTGTTTGGGTGGTTCCAGGCCCCATTTAGCCTTATTTCTGCTCGGCTCATCGCTGCCTTCTGCAGCGAGCCAGGGTGGCATCGTGCTCACCACAGGGAAGAGGCAGGATTCCAAGCCTGTGGCACTGCGCCATGCCAAGTGGGCTAGGGGCTGGCTGGCAGCTCCCTGCTCAGGGCTCCTGCAGGGCTTTGCTCTGATTCTCATCCTGTCCCATCTCCAGGCCAAACCGCTTGCTGATCCTCCATGGGTTTCTGGATGAAAATGTGCACTTTTTTCACACCAACTTTCTGGTCTCCCAGCTAATCCGGGCTGGAAAGCCTTACCAGCTGCAGGTAGGAGGGACTGGAGTGAGGTGGGAAGGTCTCTTTAGCCTGGAGGCAATGGAAAACTCCCCTCCTCCACCCCCCCCCCCCCCCAAGGGGAAATATGAGTGGAGCATGGATGCTCTTTCACCTGGAGAAGCTGAGTTCTCTCTCCTATGACTTCCTGTGGGACTGGCTTGTTGGCAGCTGACTGCACAAGCCTGGCCAGTAGGTGGCACTCTGTCACTGCTTGATCCACTGCGTGTTCCAATACTGAGTCGTAGTTTGGAATCTGGACTCTCACCTCTTGGCTGGTGTTTGTCCTTCTTCCCTTGCACTCTACGGCTGGGAATCTCATTTCCCCAGGTGGCCTCTGCCCTCTGGCAGTAGATACTTCTGTTGATGCCACTGAGTGGGCTTCTCAGGCCTTTGGCTCGCAGATAGCATGCCACCGTAATGGAGCGCCGGGGTCGCTGTCTCTCTGAACCGTCATTTGCTCCCCTAAAATGGACTACATCTTCTGAACCGAGCGGCAGGCTAACGGGAGGGAATGGCTCCATGTCTAGTTGGTAGCCGGTATCAAGCGGAGTGCCCCAAGGGTAGGTCCTGGGGCCGGTTTTGTTCAATATCTTCATTAATGATCTGGAGGAAGGCGTGGACTGCACCCTCAACAATTTTGCAGATGACACTAAGTTGGGGGGGAGAGGGAGATATGCTGGAGGGTAGGGATAGGATACAGAGGGACCTAGACTAATTAATTAGAGGATTGGGCCAAAAGAAATCTGATGAGGTTCAGCAAGGACAAGTGCAGAGTCCTGCACTTAGGACAGAAGAATCCCATGCACTGTTACAGACTAGGGACCGAGTGGCTAGGCAGAAGTTCTGCAGAAAAGGACCTAGGGGTTACAGTGGACGAGAAGCTGGATACGGGTCAACAGTGTTCCCTTGTTGCCAAGAAGGCTAACGGCATTTTGGGCTATATAAATAGGGGCATTCCCCTCTATTCAACATTGATGAGGCCTCGTCTGGAGTACTGTGTCCAGTTTTGGGCCCCACACTACAAGAAGGATGTGGAAAAATTGGAACAAGTCCAGTGGAGGGCAACAAAAATGATTAGGGGGGCTGGAGCACATGACTTATGAGGAGAGCTGAAGGAACTGGGATTGTTTAGTCTGCAGAAGAGAAGAATATGGGGGGATTTGATAGCTGCTTTCAACTTCCTGAAAGGGGGTTCCAAAGAGGATGGATCTAGACTGTTCTCAGTGGTACCAGATGACAGAACAAGGAGTAATGGTCTCAAGTTGCAGGGGGAGGTTTAGGTTGGATATTAGGAAACACTATTTCACTAGGAGGGTGGTGAAGCACTGGAATGGGTTCCCTAGGGAGGTGGTGGAATCTCCTTCCTTAGAGGTTTTTAAGGTCAGTCTTGACAAAGCCCTGGCTGGGATGATTTAGTTGGGGTTGGTCCTGCTTTGAGCAGGGGGTTGGACTAGATGACCTCCTGAGGTCCCTTCCAACCCTGAGATTCTATGATTTATTCCTAGTTAACGGCCATCCCTTTTGCTTCTGCGCAGATCTACCCCAACGAGAGACACAGTATTCGGTGCCCCGAGTCCGGAGAGCATTATGAAATCACACTGCTGCACTTTCTACAAGAATACCTCTGAGCGCACAGGCCTCTGCAAACTGTTGGACACTGACAGCTCAACTCTGCCTCCTGCCGCTGCCCCCCCTCCCCAGCCCAAAAGCCTCCTCATCCAGTGGACAAATCACTGAGTGCCCACCCCCAAACGGGGGTGCTGCCTCCAGTGAGGGGGAGGGTGGAAATCACCCCTCCAGTTTCCTCTGGACAGTGCCACCTTCCTTCACTTTCCAGCTGGAGCTCTGCCCTGCTCAGCCGCTCTCCTCTCTGGCCTGGCTGTTAATGCTTTATTTTGCTGCTACTCCCTCTACGCTGGGAAATCAGTGGAGTGTCTCCAGAGGCGGAGGTCTGCCTCTTTCCTTTTTCCTTCCACTGCACCTCCACTCACCTGCAAGAACTCCGTGCCTGTGCTGGAGATGGACGAGGCAAATCAGCAAGCTGCCTTAAGCCAGGAGGGAGAGGGTGATCCCCTGCTGCGTCCTGTGGAGTCTGATCACTGCTGCTGCTTCCTGGCCCGTACGTGACGAGCGTCTGAGCCCTGGGATCTGAGAAGAGCTCCGTAAAAGCATGCAACACTAGTCGTGTTTTTTTTTTTCTTAATTTTGCATAGCAGATTGGGGGAAGCAGCTGGGGTTGGCGACAGTCAGCATCCTCGGGCACCTTTCTCCGCTCGCGGGCAGAACCGTGCCAACAGAGAGCATGGCAGCTGGCGACAGCCAGGTCAGCACTCGCCTCTACAGAAACCGCAGCAGCAGCATCTGGATTTTGCCACACACAATGGATATTTATGCAACTACTCCCCCCCCCCCCCCCCTTCTCTCTCCTTCCCGCCCCTCTACCCTTCTTCGTGCTGTGTCCCGACCCTGCCTTTCTCTCCTCACCCGTGCCCTGAGCTTTCAGACGTGCACTGAAATTGGCCGTGCTTCAGTTCTCTGCGGGTCAGTGACTGTTTCCCTCGCGCATCTCTTTGGTGAACACTCTTCTGGTTTTTATTTTCCTACTCAACGGGAACTGCAGTTCCAGGGAGGGGGGGGGTCGAGCAATTGCACCTCAGGGTCGCACCCGCCCCCGCAAGCCAAGGGTTCTGCCAGGGGCGAAGAAAAAAAGAAACCCACCCTAATGAACCACATCAACTTGCCCTCGAGTATTTTAAGTGCGTATTATGAAAAGAAAATATTTTTATGGATTCTTATTCTTTTATAATTATGAGTGTACGATGTAGCGACTCATTAAAATATTGGAAGCAGACCCAGCAGTGCTCTCCCTGGTCTTCAGACTGCCTGGGGAAGCTCGGGGAGGGAAGCAGTGTCTCGTCTGCCGTGGCCGACGCTGCTGGCGGGGTGAGCGCAAAAGGCTCCGTTTTGTTGCTGCGGATTGGGAACGTAGTACGCCCCTACAACATTCCTCCGGAAAACCATGAGCTGGTGGTTGAAATTGCAGACACTGGGACTCGTGGATTGTAAGCCTGCCACCGGCTGAGTGCGTCCTTGGGGGGAGGATGTGTTTGAAAAGGTTGGCCTCAGGTCCGTATTTAGGTCCCGTAATAAGTGGCCTGACTCTTCAAGAGGAGTTGAACAACCAGCAGCTCCCACTGATCGCTGTGGGAGTTGGACACGCTTGCAACTTGACATCAGGCCACATAAGTACTTCACATTTGACATCTTAAGGGTCTGACCCTGCAGTGAAATGTGGGCAGGTGGCCCCCTGGGCAGAGCCCCTCCGCATGGGTTCTCAGGCCTGCCTGTGCTCATCTCACGGCACAATTGGGGTGGGAAGTTTGAAAAAATCGGCATTAATTTGACCCTCTGTGTAAGGGAGTAATGCATTAATTAAGCCTGAGAGAGATGGAGCCAGAGGTCCTGTTCAGGTGCAGAGTATTATCTCTCAGCCAGGGCATCTACTCGATCTTTGAAGACTGAACCTAGAAGATCCTCCTACCTGGTGGCTACTCACAAAATCTCCCTCTCCCCCCGCCTTTCTTCTCTTCTATCTTGGCCTGACGGTGTTGTAATCTTGTTCTAGCTGCTTCAGGAAGTCCTGTGGGGTAAAAGACTGAGCAGCAGGGCTGGGGGAGGGAGATGTGATGGAGGAAGTTGCACACATCTGCAGTTCCCCGAGTGAAGGTACTGGTGGCCCCACATTGCTGTGAGAGAGAGAGAGATTGGAGTTGCTTGTGCTTTCTCCCAGCCTTTGGAGATCCAGGTAAGTAAGTGCCAGTCAACAACAAAGCCTTTGTGTGTTGCCTGGATTGTTCCTCTTCTGTCTTCCTTAATCCTAACGGCTTCCTCACGACTGAAAGCAGGATGGATTGCAGGACAGACCTGAGCCCTTCGAGCCCCTTATTCCCAGCCTGCTGTGTTCTTTCTTTTCCCTCTTCTTCTTTAGACTATGTGGTAGGTGACCAGCAATGACCCAAGAGCCTAAGGCAGTTGATTGTAGTTGTATTGTGCAGTAAGTGGACTTAATGCTTCTGCAACATCTTTTTTTAAAGTCCTTCTCCTGAAGCGTTTACAAATCTCTCCGCTACTGCAATCATCCAAGCTCATCCCTTGAATGGGTAAGACTATTCCATGCCATGAAGAGGGGCTGTTTTTTCTGTGGCGGGGATTGAGCGCTTGAAAGACAGTAGCTGGGAAATCAACCTACTCCAATCTGGCACTGCCTATTGGGCACTGCGGACAAATTATGCGAAGAGTCTCCACCTTATTCCTTTCAGCTGCCCCTTACCTCCTACTTACCTCCTGTATCGCTGAAGCCAGGTTCAATGCACCTTACTGCATCTGTATCTCAAAGGTAGCTGCTGACAGATGTTAAATGCATTGCACCTGGACGTGAATGGTATTTGGGATTCGGTGTGAGTGTTGATAATACTCCATTAGAATGGGACTGACCACCAGAGCTGGTTGGGAAAGGAATTCTTTCCCTGTGAAAAATTGAAAAAACAAATTTGTCCATCTTCCCCTCCCCCCCTCCCCCCCCTGGTTTTCTGCAATGTGGAAAATGTTCTGGTGTTAAGGGCCAGAACATTGTTTTTAAAATATTTCCCCCCTCCCAGTTTTTGGTTTTGACAAATAACGGGGGGGCGGTTTAATCAAAAGCCACTTTGTCCCCCCCTCAAAAAAATGTTTTGATGGAAAACGTTCTAGCATTTCCCTTGATCACTGCACAGTGTTATATTAGTGTCAAGTCGTGGTGCAACTGTGTGGGTCCCAGGATATTCAAGACCCAGGGTGCGTGAGGTAATGAAAGATCTCGAACGATTACAGCCCCCACCTTGCCTCTAATGTTTAGGGTCAAGGAAGCTATGGATGTCTGAAAGCCCTTAGCCAATGCTAGGTTAATGAGAGTCCTGTGTGTTCAGAACTAGAAGCTTTGAGCCCTCGGATCGCTTTTTCACCACTGAGCCGTGTTGAAACAGTATTGCCACATTCTGGAGTGTTGTGTTGCTCTGTGAGGCAGAACCCGCAGCTCTGCATTATTTACAACACTGCAGTGGTTTATAAGGTGGTGGCTAGAAGACAAACAAATTCTAGGGCAAGGGGTGGGTGGTGGTGGGGTCCTGCAGCCCTGGTAGGGGGAGGATTCTTGTTACACAGCTGGAAAAATGAAATACACCATAAAATAAAGTATGCTAAAATCCACCAGAAACTTCTCCTGAAGGGAGTTTGCTGAAAACATCTTTACCAGTTTCTAACCTTCAGCCAGCCCCCTTCACACGATGGTGCCAGCAGCTATGTTTAGTACTCACAGTTTTGTTCTCCATTAACAGTGCAGCCCCTCTTTTCCACCCCAGAGCTAGCTGCATTTTAGAGGTGGAAAAGAGGATTCCTTTGCTGTAGCCCTTCAACTATTTCTAGGCTGTTAGGCAAGATGCCATCATCCAATGCACTTAACATTTGGTAGAAATTCTACCTCTGCTCTAACTTTAAGGCCGATCTGACTTATGTAGCTGCTTGATTGCCACCACTTGGCTTCAGCCACCCTTTGCAGCCTTAACTATGGAACGACCGGCCTTGCTCCACAACAGCAGGGTGAAAACATTTAGTGTGTATCAACTCTACCCTTCATTCATTGTACACCTGCTTGGCCTTGGGGTAAATGATTGCACAGGGGACAGGGAAATGGAGAATCTGGTCCACCAAGGAGGTGTTAAGGAGTAGTGCGTGCTGTTTCCACCCTCCTACAGCAACGCTTACCTAGAACGAGGGGGTCAAAACAATTCAGCAAGTGCTAGCTTCCTGAAGTAACAGATCTAGGGAATCCCTGACCAGCCCAACCCTGTATGCTCTCTGGGAGGAAATGGGAGAGGAAATCAACTTGTTCTGGTGAAGCTGACACAGGAGTAAGGGGCTCTTTGGGGATGGTCGTCTATCCGCAGTCACAGCTGGATTCTAGCTGTCACAGGCTTCCCAGTGTGAGGCACCGTGCCTCAGTTTCCCCTCTGTAAAATGGGGTTTACTGATATTGCAACAAAGTCTAGCGGCCCCAGTTAGGGAGCAGGCAGGGAGCTGTATGCAGGATGGTTTTGCAGCTCCTTTGGGTGCTTAAGTGCTTGGAGGGAGGAGACTGTCAGATCTACCTCCCCTTAACCCTAAGCATTAGACAAACCTTCCTACAGTCATCCTGAGCTGAGTCCTAGCGGGTAGGGCCCTGAGCTTAGAACCGAAGGCTCAATCCATCACGCACAGCTCTGTGTTCACCCACGCCTTGCTCTAAACCTCAATGCAAAACAACAGCCTTCTCTCGCCTTCCCCCGGTTTCTCTGACCTTATCCATCACACATGCTATTTCTGCCTCCGCTCGCAAACGGCTCTACTTATCAGCGCTGCGGGAGGACGTGTGATAGTTTGCAGCAGCCACAGCCCAGGGAGGGAGGGGAAGCGCTCTACTGTGTAAAAATGTTTCAGACACATTTTCTCCCAGCAGTAATTTTCAACCAGGTCTTTGGGCTGGGCTGGGCTGGACTCTGGCTTTCTGGCCAATAGGAAAACCAGCTTCCTGGAGATGTTTGTGCACAGTTCTTCTAAGCTCTTGCTCATGAGAAGGTTTGGAAAGATTAGATTTTTTTCCCTCAAATTGGTAAATGTCAGTAGATTTCATCACACATGCACACACTGACCAAAAAAATCCCACTGCTGATAACTGAAACTGACAGGCAACGTAGCTTGATAACTTCTCAGAGTTTGATTTAAGGCTCTTGACTTTTTCTAGAGTTTGACAGGTGATGTTGCCAACGGGTGTTTTAACAGTTTATGAAGCTTTCACTTGTTGAATGTCAGCACCGACTGTTAAAGAAATATTGCCTGACCCCCTCCCCCAATTTCCTGTAACTGTGAAGATAAAAATGGTTTTAAGCATTTTCCCCCTCTCATTTTGCACAACCATGAAAACTTGATTTTTAAGCTTTTTTTTAAAATCAATTTATCTGTTGAAATTATAAAAAAAATACAAAGTGGGTTGTACCACTCGCCTTGTGATGTTTGCCAGTTAGCAGCACCAAGCCTTGAGCTAAATACTTTGGGGACACACACTGAACCCCCAACCTCTTTGTAACCAACAGAGCTGGAGGCAAGTCTCTGCCCAAGAAGTGTAGGGAGCGTCTAGCCACTGCAGCGGGGAGACTCGTGTTATCTCAAGCTGATCTAGCGTTAAGAACAGTTCTGTGGATGGTGTAGCTCTGCAAAGCCCCCTGAGCTTGGATCCCAGTGGGCAAACAGGGGCGCTAGCCCAAACTGCTGCCCACGCCACATGTCTGCACCTATTCGCTCAAGCTAAGCGAGCGTGAGTCCGTCTGCTCGGCCTGGGAATCGTGCAGTGTAGACGTACCCTTAGAATTCAGCCAGAGAGGCTGATCCAAGCCTGAGGTGGAACAGAACCAAGGTCATTGCTGGAAGGTGTCACAGAAACAGCCCGGAGTGGAAGGTGAGGGAGCTGCAAACGAGGGAGGCAGGGCCGAGGTCGAGGGCTGTTTGTGAAAGAAGGGGCGAAGATGAGAATGATGCACCGGAGTAGTGATGTGTATTGATGAGAAGGCAGACTGTACAGAAAGAGAAGTGACGGACTGGATAAGAGAGAGTCAGGGCCAAAGTCACTTGGGGGAAGAAAGCTACCAGAGGGGTTCCCCTGGGCTAGTGACTGGCATGTGCTAAAGCCCCCAGGATCTGATCTGGATATGGAGAGGGAGAGAAACCTTTGTAGAAGGGCCCAGATTTTCCTGGATGTATGTGACCGCTTTCTTCACCAAATAGGCGTTGAACCAACAAGAGGTGGAGCCATTTAGATTTGGCTTTGGTGAGCAGTGAGGACCTCAGAGAAGAGCTGGTTGTAGGGGACAACCTTGGCTTGAGTGATCATGAGCTAATTCTGTTTAAATTAAATGGAAGGATAAACAAAAAACTCTGCAACTAGGGGCCTTGATTTCAAAGGGGCAAACTTTAAAAAACGAAGGGAATTAGGGAAGCGGACTGGACTGAAGAACTCAAGGATCTGAAGGTGGAGGTGGCTCGGAATTACTTTAAATCAAAGCTGCAGAAGCTCTCTGAAGCCTGCGTCCCAAGCAAGAGGGAAATATTTGTAGGGAAGAGTTGCAGACCAAGTTGGATGAGCAAGCATCTCAAACAGGTGATTGGAGAACGCCTACAAGGAATGGAAGATGGGAGGGATGAGCAAGGAAAGGTCAGAGAGTGTAGGAATACAGTGAGAACTGCCAAAAGCTAAGCGAAGTTGGACCTTGCAAAGGGAATTAAAGCCAATAGCGAAAGGTTCTATAGCCATATAAATAGAAGGAAAGAAGTGGGCCTACTAACCACTGAGGAGGGAGGAGTTATTTAAGTTAAGCGCCCATGTGGACACAAGAACAAATGAATAGAAACTGGCCATCAACCAGTTTAGGCTTGAAATTAAACAGTTTCTAACCATCAGAGGAGTGAAGTTCTGGAGCAGCCTCCCAAGGGGAGCACTGGGAGCAAAACCCTCACTGACTTCAAGAAAAGTTGATGGAGGGGAGGGGATGGGATGGTGGGGCAGCCCACGATGGCATGTAGCTGATCTCATAGACTTTAAGGTCAGAAGGGACCATTATGATCATCTGGTCTGACCCCCTGCATGCTGCAGGCCACAAAACCGTCCCTACCCTTCCCTTGACTCTGCTGATGAAGTCCCAAATCCTGTGTCTTGGTGACTTCAAATTGCAGAGAACCCTCCTGCTAGCGATCCCTGCCCCATGCTGCGGAGGAAGGCGAAAAACCTCCAGGGCCTCAGCCAATCTACCTTGGAGGAAAATTCCTTCCCGACCCCAAATATGGCGATCAGTAAGACCCCGAGCATGTAGGTAAGAGTCTCCAGCCTGACCCTTGTTAGCCATTATACTATTTACCTGCTATTGCTCGGTATTCCCCACCAATTATGTTTTACCATTAAACCATTCCCTCCATAAACTTATCTAATTTAATCTTAAAACCAGACAGGTCCGTCGCCCCCACCGTTTCCCTCGGAAGGCCGTTCCAATATTTCATCCCTCTGACGGTCAGAAACCTTCGTCTAATTTCAAGCCTGAACTTCCCCACTGCCAGTTTATATCCATTCGTTCTCGTGTCCACATTAGTACTAAGCTGGAATAATTCCTCTCCCTCCCTGGTATTTATCCCTCTGATATATTTAAAGAGAGCAATCATATCCCCCTTCAGCCTTCGTTTTGTCAGACTAAACAGCCCGAGCTCCTCTAGTCTCCTTTCATACGACAGGTTTTCCATTCCTCTGATCATCCTAGTGGCCCTTCTCTGCACCCGTTCCAATTTGAGTTCATCTTTTTTAAACATGGGAGACCAGAACTGCACACAGTACTCCAAATGAGGTCTCACCAGCGCCTTGTACAACACTAGCCTCTGCGACGGCTAGCAGCAAAGATCTCCAATGGCTGGTGCTGTGACACTAGATGGGGAGAGCTCTGACTTACTCCAGAGAATTCTTTTCCTGGTGTTTGGCTGGTGGGTCTCGCCCATGTGCTCAGGGTCTAACTGATCACCATATTTGGGGTCAGGAAGGAACTTTCCCCCAGGTCAGATTGGCAGAGACCCTGGGTTTTTTTTGCCTTACATAAGAACGGCCATACTGGGTCAAACCAAAGGTCCATCTAGCCCAGTATCCTGTCTATCGACAGTGGCCAATGCCAGGTGCCCCAGAGGGAGTGAACCTAACAGGTAATGATCAAGTGATCTCTCTCCTGCCATCCATCCCCACCCTCTGACAAACAGAGGCTAGGGACACCATTCCTTACCCATCCTGGCTAATAGCCATTCATGGACTTAACCTCCATGAATTTATCCAGTTCTCTTTTTTTGCCTTCCTCTGCAGCATGGGGTGCTGGTCACTTGCAGGTTTAAACTAGTGTCAATGGTGGATTCTCTGTAACTTGAAGTCTTTAAACCATGATCTGAGGACGTCAGTAACTCAGACCGAGGTTGGAGGGTCTATTTCAGGAGTGGGTGGGTGAGGTTCTGTGGCCTGCAATGGGCCAGAGGTCAGAGTAGAGAATCATGATGGTCCCTTCTGACCTCAAAGTCTAGGGGGTCAGTTAGGAAAGAGCAGAGGGGGGGCAGAACCTCCCTGTGAGTGGGGAAAGACGGTCCCCGAGGTTCCTACCTGCTCCCAGCCTGTTCGAGCCCCTCTGGGTCTTAGCCCCTGCTCCCCAGCAGCTGCTCCAACTTCTCCAGGTCCCCCTGTTGCCTCTGCGCCCCTCCCCCCAGCTGTGCCCAAGTTGACAGGGGAGCTGAGCCCCCAGGACATTTCCAGTGCTGGTGTGTTCACCCTCTGCCCCAACTGCTTCCACCGCCTCTGGGCTGCAGCAACAGCAGCCCTGCCTGGCTGGGAGAGTCCTATTTCCTGTTGATGTCAGGCGTTGACACCAGTGGGCTCTCCTGGTGCTGCGCAAATGGGGTTAGCCTGGGGGAGAACTGCCAGACTGGATCAGACCCATGGGCCAGCCGGTCCAGTCTCCCAGCTCTGACCAGGGCCAGCATCAGACATTTCAAGGGAAGGTGCAAAAAAACTCCGCTGGAGGCCGATGTGCAATAATCTGCCCCACCCTGACAATCTCCTCATCCCTAATACAGAGCAGCTTGAGCCCTGACGCCTGAGCGTTTCTCTCCCTTCCGCTTCTGTGAGCATTAACTAGAGCCACTGGTTACGCACAGAGAAGGCCAAGCCCTCCTTGAACCTTGCTCAATTCTTGGCTGCAAAACGGTGACGCCCCCCTGGGGCGCGGGGCACACGCCGGCAGCATGTTGCAATAGCCCCGCACTGCTGGCAGGGAGGAAGCCGGAGGCTGAGTCATTTCCAAGCGGCAAAGGTTGGGTGTTTTGTCCTCATGCGGAGATGCTGCTGGCGGACGCCTCCGTTAGGTGGAGCAGAGTTACGATATGATCGGCGAGAGCCGGCCGTGCGCTCGGCCCTGAAGAAAGCCAAGGTGCAAATGCAGTCCCTGGCCTGGGGAACCTAGCGTGCTAGCTGACAGTGCGGGCGGCACCCAATGCTGTACAGACACACAGGGCTCGGGCAGCAGAGCCGGAAAGCCAGATCTTCAGGTGGCTGCTGTGTTTAACTTTCTGAACCTCTGTTGAATACAGTGGGAGGAAGGAGGAGGGTGGGCAGTGTGCAACCAGTGACCTTGCAGCTGGTGGGGGGGGAAAGGGCCCAGCTGCAGGACCAGCTGACAGCCCCAGGCCAGACCTGGAGCTTGGGCTCCGTCCTCGGCCTCCCAGCTGAGACCGAGAACGAAGAAATCACGGGCAGTGGCTGATCTTTGAGGTGTAACCAGCTAGAAATTGGACTGAGAGCCACCCACTGATTCTAGTAGCCACTCCGCAGCTGTTCAGGTGACGGCACATTTCAGCTCTGGGCTGGATTGGAGCTGCCAGGGAGAGCGGGGTCTTTGACATGAATTGCCTAGGGCTCTATGTTGGGAGGTTTCCCCATCAAGTTGCCGTCAATGGTGGGGAGGGGACGTCGTAGGCTGAGTTACAATTGGGAACTGAGGACAAGCTGCGCTTCTTGGCTCCTGTCCCCCTCCACACCCCGGCTCGGTGAGATGCCAAGAGCAGCCAGGATTGAACTCTAACAGGTGCGTTTTAACCCACCCAGCCTGAGAGAGATGCAGCTGCCAGTGCTGGTGGGGTCCCTTGTGGTCCTGCTGGGTGCGTCCGGGGCACGGGACCCTGCCCTGGAGGAAGGCTGGCGAGGATGGAAGACCTTCCACGCTAAGGACTATCCTGAAGTAAGTACTGCGGCCCCAGTGACTCTTCGTGGCTTGGCCACTGTGACCGTCTCGTCGGCTGGCCCCCGGCTCGCTCCATCTCCTTCGCTCCCTGGGAGCGGGATTTCCTCGCTCGGCTGCATTTGAACCAAACCGAGTGGCTAGAGCCCGAGCTTCAAGGATTTGGGGGTAGGGGAGAGGGAAGTAGCGAGCAAGGCCTTCTCGCAATCCAGCGCTTCCAGCCCCAGCTGCCAGAGAGCGAGCAGCACCCACCGGGCCGTGCGAAGCGGCCGGGGCACGGCCAGACTCGACTTCCCGGAGAGCCGTGGTGGCTTGGCTGGGAGGTTGTAGGACCTGGATGTCAGCTGCCCCTGTAGGGGAGCTTTCAGAGTAACAGCCGTGTTAGTCTGTATCCGCAAAAAGAACAGGAGGACTTGTGGCACCTTAGAGACTAACACATTGATTAGAGCATAAGCTTTCGTGGGCTACAGCCCACTTCTTCGGATGCATATAGAGTGGAACGTATATTGAGGAGATATATATACACACATACAGAGAGCATGAACAGGTGGGAGTTGTCTTACCAACTCTGAGAGGCCAATTAAGTAAGAGAAAAAAAACTTTTGAAGCGATAATCAAGCTAGCCCAGTACAGACAGTTTGATAAGAAGAGTGAGAAAGATTCAATGTTTGGAATAGCTGTTGCTTCCTTCCTCGCTGGGGTCTGATGGGGGATGGGGCGAGCCCCAATGGCTGTAGGGGTTTGGCTGCTCCTCCACCCTCTGGGAAGCCTCAGGGCTCCCCCAGCTCCTGTGGGGTTTCAGCCACTCGGAGGGTCCAGCCTCATAGGCTGAATTTTGGCACATCTGCTCCCAGCTGGAAATAGGGAGATTCGGGGGTTAATGGAGCTGGGAAGGAGGGGTAGTCTCAGGGGAATGTAGCCAGGCCTGGGAGAGGAGGGGGACATGTGCTCTGCCCCCGTACTTCAGCCCCTGCAAGCAGCTGTGGTGCATGGAGAATCAGGGAGGATTGGGAGCAGGCAGGAAAGCTACCAGCTCTCAAACGTTGAGGCGAAATGTTTGCTGCTTTCTCTTACCCTCGTTGCTCTGCCCTCCCCAGCCCCGCGGCCTGTGCTCACCGGCTGCACAGAGCCTGCCCAGGCGAGCCGAGCTCCTGGCCGGCTCGCGGGTGCCCGGATTCCCACGCGTCGCCCCCCTCAATGGAACTCAGGCCAGGCTGGGGCCAACCACGGCTCCCATCACTGCCTGCCTGCTGGGTGTTTGCTTGCAGGGCGCGGGGGCCATGGCCAAGTGTAACCATGCTGTCGTTCCGTCCCCTGGCAGGAGGCGGAAGCTTTCCGCAGGACGGTCTGGGAGAAGAACCTGCGGCGGATCGAGCGCCACAACCTGGAGGAGTCTCTGGGGAAGCACAGCTACCGCCTGGAAATGAACCACTTCGGGGACCTGGTAACCTGCCCCCCGGCGCGGATCCTGGCACTTGGCTGCGGGGCGAGGCACCTGTAGGACCAAACCCGAAGCCTCCTCCGTGGTTTCTCCCTCTGCCTCACATGACTCCCCACTTCTCGCTGGGCCCGGCAGATCCCAGCTCCCGGCCCACCCGTGACTCCGCTCCCTTCGCCCCATCCACCTCCATACCCACTGCTGCCCCCACTCACGTCAGGGCCCCGCTGTTTTATAACTTTCCCTCCTTCAGCACCTGCCTCTTCATTGGCCTCCTAGCTGCCGTTGGTGCAAGAGCCTCCTCCTACGAGCTCCCCAGTCTCTCCGTGGGGCTGTCTCCCCCTCTCTCAACATCATCAGCTGTCTGATCTGTCTGTCTCCTCAGGGGTTGGGGGCCAGGGCCAGGGCTGAGAATGCAGCTCCTCTGTTGGCCAGGAGTTCTCGGTCGCGTGCTCTCCGGATTTAAAACTTTCCTTCCCCTCCAGACGGACGAAGAGTTTAACCAGCTTCTGAACGGTTTCCTAGCCGAGCGGCACGGCGGGAAGGTGCCTCTCTTCCAGGCATCGGCTGCTCGGGAGACTCCCAAGGAGGTGGACTGGCGCGCAAAGGGTTACGTCACCCCCGTGAAAAACCAGGTGGGTGCCGGTGCAGAGAGCTCCCTGCTTGGGGCCTAACCCCTCAGCCAGCCATGGAAACCTCCCAGCCCCAGAGCTCCCTGTCACTGGCCCCCAGAGCCTGGGTCAAGGCAACCCTCAGGCGGGCCTGGCTGCCTGTCCGAACAGCGTCGCTGCCTGGGGTTTCCTGGCTGATAGATGGAGGGGCCCTTGGTTGCCCCTCTGGAATGTGCCCAGCCCGGGGCCTAGAGGACCGCCTGGCAGGTGGCTAACCCGCGTGGAATTGGTCGGCCCTTGGCCTGTCCTGGTTCCCATGAAGCCCCATGGAATCGGCCTTTGTCCCCCTGGGGTCCTGCCTCTGCCTCCCCAAGCGCCTTTGCCTGGAGTTTGAGCCTGATCCAGCCCCTGCCGTGCAGGAGTTGGGTTCACTTCGGCCACGTGCCCCGCCGCGTTGGGGCGGGAGCCGGGATCGCTAAAAGCAGGCGGTGGTGGGAATCTCTTCCCCCGTCTAACAGCCACCGCCAGAGGGAGCAAGCCCCAGAGGCGAGGGTCCCCGTTGCAAATCCCCAACCCTGCCACGGGGCGGAGGGGCAGGCAGAGTACCCCAGCTGCTCTCTGCTGCTGCTGCTCCAGTTCCCCGGCCTCGCGTTGGGGCTTGGACCCCTTTCCCGCCACTTTCCAGCGAGCAAGAGCTTGTAAGGCCCTGACGATTATCTAAGCCGCCCGCCTGCCTGCATCACACAGCCCAGGGAACCTCCCGCTGGGATTCTTGCACCGAGCCCAGCAGCTCCCGGTTGAGCTAGAACGGTGGTTCTCAACCCGCGGCCCAATCAGCACACGGCCCATGGGACGTCCTCCATGGGCATACGGGTAAATAGGTTGAGAACGTCTGAGCTCGAACCTGTCCCCCACCTACCTGCCTTGCTTTCTGCAGGGCCACTGCGGGTCCTGCTGGGCTTTCAGTGCCACAGGAGCCCTGGAGGGCTTGGTCTTCAAGAAGACGGGCAAACTGGTGTCACTGAGTGAGCAGAACCTCATGGACTGCTCGAGGAGGCTGGGGAACAACGGGTGCCATGGGGGCTTCATCACTCGGGCCTTCCAGTACGTGCGGGACAACAAGGGCATCAACTCGGAGCTCAACTACCCCTACTTGGAGAGGGTAACGTAGGCGAGCGTGGCCTCCTGGGGCGGGCGGCTGCTTCTCCAGGGAGCAGTGCCCGAGCTCCCGTTCCATCTCCTTTCTCTGCAGGACGAATTCAGCTGCCATTACAACCCCCAGGACAATGCTGCCAACTGCACCTCTCTCATGCAGATCCAGCCAGGCAACGAGACCGCTCTGGAGCAGGCAGTGGCCACTGTCGGCCCGGTCTCCACTGCTGTGGATGCCAGCACCTTCCACTTCCACTTCTACAAGTCAGGTACCAAACGTCCCAGAGAGTCTATGGCCAGAAGGGATCACTGGGATAATCTAACCCAGTGGTTTTCAACCTTTTCTCATTTGCGGACCCTATACCTTTTGAATGGAGGGGCGGACCCCTTTGGAAATCGGAGGCATTGTCGGCAGACTCCCAGGAGTCCACCGGCCACAGGTTGGAAGCTACTGATCTAGTTTGATGTCTTGCATAATGCAGGCCGTAGGACTTGCCTGAATTAATTGCTAGAGCACAGAGGTGCAGACTTTACAATGTGCGGGGGGGTATTTGCCCCACCTTGGCTCTGCCCCAAGCCCTGCCCTCACTCCGCCTCCTCCCCCAAGGCCCCACCCCCACCCCCACCCCACCCTGCTTCTTCCTGCCCCATCCTTGCTCCTCCCTCCTCCCCCCCACAGCCTCCTGCATGCTGTGAAACAGTGGATTGTGGCGGGCAGGAGGCGCTGCGGGGAAGGGGAGGTTCTGATAGGGGGGCTGCCGGTGGGTGCTCAGCACCCACCATTTTTCCCCCGTAGGTGCTCCAGCCCCAGAGCACCCACAGAGTCAGCGCCTCTGCTTCAGCAGATCTTTTAGGAAACCTTGATTTAAAAATTGCCCCGGAGGGAGAATCCACCGTGAGTTCCAATGGTTAATTACCCTCGCTGTGAAAAGTCTGCCCCTTATTTCCAGTCTGAATTTGTTTAGCTTCAACTTCCAGCCATTCGATCACATTACGCCTTTGGCTGCTAGACTAAAGAGCCCGGTCTCAAATATTTATTCCCCCTGGAGGTACTTAGAGACTGGTAAGTCACCCCTTAGCCTTCACTTGAAGCTAAATAGAATTGAGCTCCTTGCTTGAGTCAATCACTATGGGGCGTGTTTTCTGAGCGACGTAGTTATACCAACCTAACCCCCGGGTCTAGTCAGCACTACCGCGACAGGAAGCCTTCTCCTGTCAACAGAGCTACTGCTTCTCAGGGAGGTGGAGTACCAACCCCGAGGGGAGAAACTCTCCCATTGACATAGGGAGCATCTTCGCTAAGCGCTACAGCCGGAGACCAGCCCAGATTCTTTGATCGTCACGATGGCTCTGCTCTGAGCCCTCTCCAATTTATCGATGTCCTTCTGTGCAGACCAGAACAGGACACGGGATTCCTGCACTTTGGCTCGGGGCTTTTTCACTGAGCTGTCCGGGCTCCCATCCGGAATTACTGGGTCTGTCGCTTAGTTTCATCTCACCTCCCGGGGGGCACTTGATTACCTCCTTCCCCAGCTGGCCTGCTATCTGACAGCCTGCAGGGACAAAGCAGGGCAGCTCCGGGTGGCTTCAGTCCAATGCCCTGGGAGAGTTCTTCCTTCCGATCCGCTGGGACCTCCCTCATCTCACTCCGGCTTTGCTCTCCCCAGGAGTCTTCACCGACAGCCAGTGCAGCCAAACAGTGAACCACGCGATGCTGGCCGTGGGCTACGGCACATCCCAGGAGAACGGGAAGAGCGCCCCCTATTGGCTCCTAAAGAACAGGTGAGGGGGAGTAGCCAGGCGAGAGACTCTCCCCGAGACACCCTTGGCACACTCACCTCTGTCGCCTTCTGGCGGCATCCAAAGCTGCCTCCAACCCATGCCCTCTGTGAAAATGCACCCCCCCACTTCCTCCCCAGCCCCCAACTGTATGTGTACACTCATCAAGGGGGTTCCAAAGAGGATGGATCTAGACTGTTCTCAGTGGTAGCAGATGACAGAACAAGAAGCAATGGTCTCAAGTTGCAGTGGGGGAGGTCTAGGTTGGATAGTAGGAAACGCTATTTCACTAGGAGGGTGGTGAAGCACTGGAATGGGTTCCCTAGGGAGGAGGTGGAATCTCCTTCCTTAGAGGTTTTTAAGGCCCGGCTTGACAAAGCCCTGGCTGGGATGATTTAGTTGGGGATTAGTCTTGCTTTGAGCAGGGGGTTGGACTAGATGACCTCCTGAGGTCCCTTCCAACCCTAATATTCTATGATTCTATGATCAAAACTCGCCACGCCCCCAAGATGTACATCCTCCCCTCAGATTGCATGTGCACACACACATGTAAACTCCCCCCCTTACCCCTCCTGCAGGACACATTGGGCCAACTCAATCCTGCCCACCAGCATGCAGGTGCCCACGTGTGAACTCACAACCCTTCACCCTGCTCCCCGACCGTACGCATTCCCAAGGCCTCAGGATGGGCACTCGTGCAAGCTTGCACCCCCCCACCCCGGAGATCTGTCTCGCTCTAGGCCTGTCTTTGGATTTCTGCCGTCTCAAAATGAAAGAGCTAAGCAGCTGTCAGGAGCCAGGCGTACGTGGACTGAGCGCTGGGCAAGCCTCCCCCACCTTACAGTGCCTCAGTGCCACGTGGCTCCTTTCCCTACCCTCTCCCTGGCGGCTCCTGAAATGAGAAGGCCAAACCTGCTAGTTGACGGAGGGGTATTCTGGAGAAATGGCTAAGCTGAGGCTGCCAGATTTATTCCATTTGTGATCGACGGCAGAAGGGACATGCCAATGCACAGCGTCCCGCTGCAGAGACCAAGCGTTTGGTGCCTTCACTGGATGGTCTGGAGAACCTGAGATCAGCCAGTGGACAGCTGGTTAGGCAGATGCTCAAAGCATCCTTGAAGCTGGCCTCTAGCACGGTGGTTTTGAAACTCTTTTTCTGGGGACCCAGTTGAAAAAAATTGTTGATGCCCGTGACCCAAAGGAGCTGGGGATGAGGGGTTTGGGGTGTGGGAGGGGCTTGGGGCTGGGGCAGAGGGTTTGGCTGCGGGGGGGGGGGGCTGGGAATGAGGGGTTCAGAGTGTGGGAGGGGGCTCTGGGCTGGGGCAGGGGGTTGGGGTGCAGGGTGGGGGGTCAGGGCTCTGGGCTGAGGGTGTAGGCTCTGGGGTGGGGCCAGGGATGAGGGGTTTGGGGTGCAGGAGGGGGCTCTGGTTTTGGGCGGGATCAGGGCTGGGGGTTGGGGTGCATGAGGGGGTCTGGGCTCTGGGTGCAGGCTCTGGGGTGGGGCCGGGGATGAGGGGCTTGGGGTACAGGAAGGGGCTCTGGGTTTAGGGTGGAGTTTAGGGCAGGGGATTGGGGTGTGGGGTTGGGGCACGGGCTTACCTCGGGCGGCTCCCGGGCAGCGGCACAGCGGGGGTGCAAAGGCAGACTTCTCTGTCAATGGGAGTGCGGAGCCGGTGCTCGGGGCGGGGGCAGCGCGTGCAGCTCCATTGCCCCCCCACCTAGGAGCCGGACCTGCTGCTGGCCGCTTCCGGGGCGCAGCGTGGTGTCAGAACAGGTAGGGACTAGCCGCCTTAGCTGGGAGCACTGCAGATGGGACTTTTAACGGCCCGGTCAGCGGTGCTGACCAGAGCCCCCGCGACCCAGTGCCCGCAGTTTGAAAACCACTGGTCTAGCATATTGGGACAACTTTTCTTTCTCATTATAATGTTCAAACGCCCTTCAGATCCCACAGAGATTCTCTCATGCTCTCTTCACTTTATCTTCCCGCAGCTGGTCTGAGCTATGGGGCGAAAAAGGTTACATCCGGCTGGCGAAAGGAGCCAACAATCACTGTGGTGTGGCCAATCAAGCCAGCTATCCCGTCTTGTAGCCGGTGCTGGGTTTTCCTCCTGCCCTGGGCCTGCATGGCAGAAGGCCTCGCATACTGCGTGGGTTTTTTTTCTTCCCACAGTCTAAATGACTTGATCGTCTCCAGCATGGAGATTCTTTTTGCTCCTGGCAGTGATTTCTGGGCTGATTCTTAGCTGCGATTTACATGGGTTTAGAAGCGATTAAAAGTTGTGCAGCAAATTGCTCTTGCAAGCCTGGGTAAGTCCTGTTCTGGTCACGCCGCAGCATCGCTGAACGAGGCTTAGTGTTCTGTCCAACGTAGTCATAAAATAAAGAATGTTTTCCTCTCAGTGTGAAAACCAGTCTCCTTGTGGGTTTGAAAGATGATTAAAGATGCTTCTCCGTAGGAGCTTTCTATACACCTTACAAGTTCCCTTAGCTGTTGGATCCCATTTTCCTCTTTAGCTAAAGCCCAAAAGCCCGTGGAGACCGTGCCAAACCGGCTGCCAACAAAACCACGAAGATGATGATGGGAAGGTGTAGAAGTGCCTGTAACCTGAGTCTGTATTGTTAAAGCACTGCCTCTGTGCAGGCATGATCTAAGACCGCAGAGCTTACTGTCTTGAAGATACATATTTACAACCAAACAGGAACAACAAGGCAAGAAGCCATATAAAGAGGTCCCGTTACATTTGCTCCCCAGACCCTCTTTATTCGGATATGATGATGCCAGGGAGAAAGAAAGTGATTAGAACCCCATCAAATTCTCTATATCATTTTTCATTTTATTTTTGGGGGGAATTTTGTGTGGTTTCATTTTCTCCAGCCAGAGGAGGGTCAGATGCTGGTTCCAGTGGAGTAGGAAGCCGGGGTGGGGGGAGTTTGCAATGCAAACCCACCCCAGACTCTTTGGCCCTATGCGCCAGCTTGCAACGCTACTCACTCAAATTTGGCCCAGCCATCTCCCACCATCATGACAGAGGGGCAGCTGGGCCAAACCCAAGTGCTGCTGCTACCCCGTGCACTAGGTCCCCAGGCTCAACCTCACAGGCGGTATCTGCCACTGCAGGGGAGTTTTTGTTTTATTTTACACCTTGTTTTTCATTTTCTTTGGTATTTGTAAAACAAAAAACCCACGGGGCTGTTAAAATGACCATTACCCAACAACGTTTGAGTAAAGCAAAAGGGGAGTACTGCCCAATGGTTAGAACGGGGAAGCAAGAGAACAGAGCACTATTCTCAACTCTGACACACCTTGGGGCCCATTTCTGTGCCTCGGTTTCCCCATCCCCAGCAGGTGGGTGAGAATACCGCCCAAATGGCCTGCCGTGGAGTTTGTAAAGCCCTTTGAGGCCCGCTGGAGAAAGGGGATAGCAGCTTCATCTATTGTTGCAGTGAGGTCTCATGTGCTTGGATCCCCTTCCCATCAATCCCGCCCTTCTAGGCTGTATTCCTTGCTTGTTACAGAAGCAGCAGGTGGCTGTGGGCGAGGGGTAAAGCTCTCCGCTGAAAGCTAGAGTCTGGGAGGGTGGCCCCTGGTGCTTCATGCCTGCGACTGTTCAAATCTGTCAATGTACCAGCCCAAAAGAGTGACCCGTAGGTCACCCCTGGACCTCAGGCAGCGAACACCTGCCCATGCCAGCGGCAGACATCCACCTGTCTCTTCGCCAGGCTTCCAAGAGCTCTGCAAACCGAGCAGCATCAGCATGTGTGAAGGGCGGGGGGAGTCCAGAATTCTGCTCAATGAGCCTTGTTACTGCTGTCGCTGTTCTGGCCTATTCTCGGGACGCTGCACCGAAGCTGCCCTGTGCCTTGGAAGCCTGGTTTGACAATTCGCTTTGCAGCATACAACACTCAGCCCAGCTGGTGTCCTTCATGCTAAGCCTCCCGAGATTTATGAGAGAATTAGCAGCTCCTTCAGCTTTATTTGCCCCTCGCTCTGTGAAATCGCAAGCTGCACTTATGGTATAAATCAAGCATTTCACAGCCAGCTTCAGGAACAGTTAGATTGATTTCTGCGCTTACAGGCAGCAGCGCTGGCTCTCCGCAGCCCCTCTGTCAAAGAGCAGCCAGTCCCTCATTTTTAGCAGGGGGCCTGGGCTGGTTAAGGTCATTGCATGAGCATATGACCCAGACCCAACGGACACTGACCTGAAAGAGATGGAGGGAAGAGGAGATTTTTTATTTGATGGTTTGGGGGTGGGGTGGGGGGGCTAATTTAGTGCTGGCCTATTTGACAGCCCTGGAGAATGAAATCCTCTCCTTATCAAATAGGGGCAGTGAGCAGCAGTGCAAACTTCTCCCATGGTGTGCGGCCAGCATACTGACCTGTAGGGGGTGAAAAGGAGCCATTCAATCCAGTAAAAAGAACAAGGAGTCCTTGTGGCACTTTAGAGACTTAACAAATTTATTTGAGCATATGCTTTGGTGGACTAAAACCCACTTCATCAGATGCATGCAGTGGAAAATACAGTAGGAAGATAGATAGATAGATATACAGAGAACACGCATGTATCTGATGAAGTGGGCTGTAGCCCACGAAAGCTTATGCCCAAATACATTTGTTAGTCTCTAAAGTGCCACAAGGACTCCTCGTTCCTTTTGGTGATACAGACTAACACGGCTACCACTCTGAAATTCAAGCCAGTGTTGTTGTAGCCGTGTTGGTCCCAGGATATTAGCAAGACAAGGTGCGGGAGGTAACATCTTTCATTGGACGTCTGTTTGTCCAGAAGATATTATCTCACCCATTCAATCCTCAACTACCCTGCAGGACCCTTGCCATGGAGGGCATCATAGCAACGGCTCTGCACATGCCATTCCTATGGTAGCGTTCCTAGAGCAAGGTCACCATTGATCACCCAGTGCCGCTGTTCGATTGCTCTGCGAACCTGCTCCTGGCAGCACCAGTCGAGACAGCCGTCACCGTGGCAGAAGGAAAATGCCGTCCCTGCTGTGCAAACGGTGCCACAGCTCTACAGTGGCACAAACATCTGCTAAGAGAAGCTGCCCCAGCGTCACTGCCGCATGCCTGGCGAATGTCATCCCCACGCCGCACCACGAGCCCTGCACGGTGCCGCTATGTGGACGGCATCCCCACGGTGCTGCTCCTTCCAACATGCTGCTCCAAGAAGCCGTTGATGCCGTAGAACCGCACCAACACGCCCCCGTGCAAAGCCACCCACCTGCCCCACTCTGCAAACAGTCAGCTGGGCCTCCATTGTGCAAACACCACCACCCTTGTGCAAGCGCCCTCGTGCACACAATGGGCCGTCGCCCTTGTGCAAGCGAAGCGCCCTCGTGCATGCACTATCCCCCACACCACCCTAGCTCATGGCAAGGTGGGGGCCCAGTCTACCTCCTTGCTGCCCTCAGGGCTCTAGGGAGTAGAATGGGAATGTCCCCAAAGGGTTAATCTACCAGCCTGGTACCTCTGCCCACATCCAAGATGGCCGCCTGGGGATGCTCCTCACGTGATCCGGCTCGGCCTCGTTCTGAATTGACCTCTCCGGCTCGCCGTAGGGAGGCATCTCTTCCAAGATGGCGGCGCCCAGTGGAGTAGGCGCCTGGCGGCTCTGGGCTGGGCTAGTCCCCGTTCTCCTCCTGTTCGCCACGGCCGAAGAGGGGCCCAGCACGGCCGAGTTCGACGTGCGGCCCGGCGGGATGGTCCATTCCTTCTCCCGGAGCCTGGTGAGGGGGGGGAGGTGTATGGGCACGACGCCCTGATTGGCTGAGCCGCACGTCGCTCAAACGTCCCGCCACTTTGATTGGCTGAGAGCCAGGGCGGGTTGGAGGATGACGCGGAACTGGGAAACGGGGTGGGTCTCAATGTGGCCGCGTCCGGGCCGCTTCCGGCCAAGTGGCTCCCGGCGGGGGCAGGCTGAGGGGGTTGGGCGGGGCAGTCCTGAGCCGGGGGGCGGGGCATCGGGCCTGTAGCCCCGCCCCCTTGCTTCAGTCTGGAGCCCCTCCCCGAGTTGCTGTAGAGGGGGGTCGCTCCATGGGCCCCTCCCCAGTGGTTTTTTGGGGGTGTTCATGTGTAACCCCCTTTTGATAGGAAGAGGTAGCCCCCCGCCCCCCCCAGTACACACCCATCGCCTGCCAAAGGCCTGTCCTGTGGGCCCCCCAGGTTCTCAGGACAGAGGCATCCAATGAGTCCCTCCGCACCCCCCATCCCTGCGTGTCTGTGACTAGACCCCTGCCACCCTCCAATGACCCCTGCCCACAAGTGTCCCCTCTGAGCCCTGCAGAGACTGGCCCCCAGCCTGCAGGACCCCCACTGCAGCAGCGTCGCCAAGCTGAACTGGATGCTGTATGAGGGAAGGACCACACCAATCAAGTGCAGCCTCAAGGCTAAGGGTTGCCAGGTGTCTGGTTTTCGACTCTGTTAAAAGTCCGGTTGGTGGTGCGGCAGAGGCCCGGGGCTAAGGCAGGCTTCCTACGTGCTCTGGCTCTGCGCCGCCCCCGGAAGCGGTCGCCAGGTCCCTGCGTCCTCTAGGTACTGGGGTGGCCTGGGAGGCTCTGCATGCTGCCCTTGTCCCCAGGGCCAGCTCCGCAGCTCCCACTGGCTGGGAACCGTGACCAATGGGAGCAGCGGGGGGGTGGCACCTGCAGGCACAAAGTCAGAGCTGCCTGGAGTGGCCACCCATGTGCCTAGAGACCACAGGAACCTGGTGGCTGCTTCCCCGGAGCGATGATAAATGCTGCCGGGAACCCACACCCTCCTGCACCCCAAACCCCTCATCCCCAATTCCACCCTAGAGCCCACCCCCCCGGTTGGAGCCCTCACACCCTCCTGCACCCCTACCCCAGCCCGGAGCCCCCTTTTGCACCCCAAACCCCTCATCTCTGGCTCCACCCCAGAGTCTGCACCCCCAGCCAGAGCCCTCACCTCCTCCCATACTCCAACCCCCCACCCCACCCTGGTGAAAGTGAGTGAGGGTGGGGAAGAGCGAGCAACAGAGGGAGGGGGGATGGAGCGAGCGGGTGGCAAGGAAGGGTTGTTCGGTTTTGTGTGATTAGAAAGTTGGCAACCCGACTCAAGGCAGCTTGCAGCAAGGCCCCTGCTTGAGTACTAACCCAACTAAACTTGATCCTGTGCATAGAGGAAACAAGATATTATAGCCACGTTCTGGGGGAAATTGTGAATACTTCACCACTTTCTCATGCTTGGAGAGAAAATTTAAGGGCTTTTGGCAAATCAGAACCTAAATTCCCCCTAGCTTCTCCAGGTTACATATGTTCTGTACAATGCCAAGCAAATTGCTTATGCTCAACTAATAGCTAGTACCATAGCATATCTTGTTTTAGAAAAACTACTGACTTTTCTCTGCTGTTTTCAAGGGGGAGTACACCTGCACATTCACATACGCGTCTCAGGGAGGGACCAATGAGGTGAGTTATTTGAACACTTCACTTAAGAAACACAGGTGCAGAGGCTTCAAGGAAGTAGAATAAGAAATCTCTCAAGAGGTCTGTCTGTAGAATGACTGTAGCTAATTACTTTGTTCACCATTTTTCTGGGGCTCTGGAGAACATTAGTCTATTTAGATTCCTAGATCTTGCAGTGTAAGAATAAGGAACAATTGCATCCCTCTTTATAAGATAATTTCTATATCCAGAAAGACCTCTGTTTCTATCACAGCAACCCAAAGTGTTTAAACATCTTGAGCAGCCCCCCTGCAAAAATAATTATTGACTTAAATTAATAAATCTTGCGTCTTTTCCACTGCCTTCTGATCGTTGCGCCTTTAGGATTCGTGTGTTCAAGCTTTTCTCCACAACCACCAAGAGTCTTTTGTAATCCCCTGACTCAAGGAGCTGGGGCTTTAAAAGATCAAACAAACATCATGAGAGTTGGAAACACTGCATGTCTGCAAAAGAGAATCACCTGTGTCAGCCTCACCTGTGGATGAAGTCTTTGTGTGCTACAATAAGGCTGTGTTTAGCAAGTCCTGGATATCTGTAATGTTTATATAGCTTTGTAGTTAGTTTTGCTTTTGAGGGCATGGGGCAGAAACTCTCTCTAGAAGAGCGTGGTATTTTCCAACCCCTTACTGGTGCTGGGGAAATCTATGTGCAAACAACCAACAGGCTTTCTGTTCTTAAAGAGGCTTGAAGACTTTATCATTACTTGTATTGCAATAGTACGTAGGAGGCCCAGACGTGGATCACGGCCCCATTGCTGTACAAACAGAACAAAATGACTTTAAATTCTTGTGGCAGTTTCCTCTGGAGAAGGGTCAGCCCCTGTAGCATGAATGGGGTTATGGCTTTTCTAGGGTGGGGCAGGGGGCCGCTGCTGCTCCACCCTTTCGTTGGTACTGACAAGAAGCGGAGCTAGAGGAAAGGGTTCCCCTGTATTCCACCCGCTAGAAGTGAAGCTATTAAAAAGAGCCACGGGTAATTAAGTGGCAAACGGTGTTTAATTGTGTATGTGTGGTTTTAACAAATCACCCTTTGTCAACGCAAAATTTGTCAGTTTTTTTACTTGCATAACTGATGCAGCAAGCCCAGAGGTGTCGGGGCTCTGAACGGCCAAGCCCAGAGGTGTCGGGGCTCTGAACGGCCAAGCCCAGAGGTGCCGGGGCTCAACTAAGCCCTGGCACAAATTAAGCACTGCCCTTCGTTTGAGAATCATGTTCTGCCCTTCTCAAGCTTTCCCTCCTCATGCAATAAAGCCACAATATGAAGAATGTGACTTTAAGTTTCCAGTCTTGGTCTTTCTCATGAGATCCCTCCCCGGGAGTGTCAGTTGTTGCGGGGGAGGCTTGTGATGTGTGTAGCTAGCACCATTGCTTTGGGCATGACTGTAAATGCTACCGAGATTTACTGTTCAGACCTTTTCTCTCCACAGCAATGGCAGATGAGCATTGGAGTCAGTGAAGACAACAAACTCTTCTCCTGTTCAGTGTGGAGGTGTGTGGAATCCTTTTAAAATTATGCCTTGTTCTCTGTACCTGGTCCCTTGAATCCCCTCTGCTCTCAGTATTCAGTTCTCCAGAGAGCCTCTCTGTGTGGTAGACTCTTTCCCACTTTGCACTCTCCTGCAGAGGTCTGAGGCTTTTGGGTCATTTGGTAACATGTTTGGATCTGGTAGGGGTCCGTTTTAACTCTTTTCTTTTCTTCATTCGGTGGCTTGTCCCTCCTCATGCTGCAGCTGGGATCTTCTGCGCTGAGGCCTGGTCTCCACTAAAAAGCCAGGTCGACCCAGCTACAGCGCTCAGGGGGGTGAAAAATCGACACCCCATCGTGACTTAGCTATGCTGACCTAACCCCCAGTGCAGACAGCTGGAAGAATTCTTTCAACCTAGGTACCACCTCTCAGAGGAGTGCCCAGTAGGAGAACCCCTCCAATCAGCATAGGTAGGGCCTACACTGAAGCGTTAAAGTGTAGACAAGCCCTCAGACTTAGTTGGCAGCCAGGATTCAGGGTGGAGATAAACCATCGCACATTTTCATGCTAGGTGGTATTTCCCCTTTCCCTAACTTGGAGTCCCTGGTAACAGATGAGCCTAGCTGGATTCAGGCTAAACCCTTGTGCACATTATTAGGGGGCTTTTGCCCCCAAAGGAATCTTCAGGCTTCCAGCAGCCTCCTTAGCCTGGCAGCAGTTTGTAAACCCTGCCGTCCCCCAGCCTTTCCTCACTAGGTGGAAGTACAGGAGAAAGAATATCTCCATACCGCACCTATCTCCTAGAGCTGGAAGGGACTCAGAAAGGTCATTGAGTCCAGCCCTCACAACCCTGGTACATTCCTGAAGGAACAGTACACCCTGTGATCACTACCTATCCTATCTCCTAGAGCTGGAAGGGAAAGGTCAAATCCAGCCCCCTGCCTTTCATTAGCAGGACCAAGTACTGATTTGGCCCCAGCTCCCTAAGTGGCCCCCTCAAGGATTGAACTCACAACCCTGGGTTTAGCAGGCCAATGCTCAAACCACTGAGCTATTCCTACGCATGTGCTCACTGCACCTCTGTCCTTTCTTGTGCTGGGCCAGTTCACAACAGGGACGTCCAGCCTCCAGCAGAGACCTGCTTCCTTTCAGAGCATTTCTTCCCACCCCTGTTGGCCAGTAAGAGAGATACACGTCACCTCCTCCCTCAGCTGAGTGTGATGTCTGTAATGCTTCCACCCCTGCTAGCTGGGAAAGCCATGGGACGAAATTCAGATCCCTATTTCCCTGAGCGGCAGTGATGTTCTAATCGCCGGGCCGGCAGCGCGCTCCTGTTCTGTGCCTTCTGGATAACCTTTTCAAAGTCAAAGATTTTGCTCTTCCTTTTCAGGCCCCAAGGAAAGTCTTATCTCTTCTTTACCCAGTTTAAAGCTGAAGTGAAAGGAGCAAAGATAGAGTATGGCATGGCTTATGTAAGTCCCAGCTGCTTACTTTGAATGGGCATATGGGAGACGGGCTGTACATCAGAACGATCAGACAGCTGTACTATAAAATGTGTGCAATGAAATCATTGCTCTGTTGTGCACTGAATTAAAGCGTGGTTCTGGACAGAAACGTGGCTAAAAAGGGACCCTTGTGCAGCATACAGTACCTGCCCCCTGAAAGTTTTTTGACCGGTTGCTGGCTTTATGGACACCAGTTGCTACTCTTGTCAGTAGTTCCGAAGCAATGCTGCTATGGGATGCATGGGGAGGGGAGCTGTGGCCCAATCCATCCAGTCATTCATTGTGCAGTGTGTCAAGCCTCTGTTGGACCCGTTAAAAGATACAAAAGGTTTCTAGAGAACCACAGAAATGAGAGAGAAAAGACTTTTTAGTTCTGTGGTTCATAGCTTCTTCTATACTGGAACCCCATGTTCCAACAGAAACAAAATTTTCCCCTCCTCCCCCGGTTTATGTAGCCATTAAAAAAGGAAGGGAGCTTATAACCCCATGGAACCTCTTTATGACCCCCATGGTCCAGTCCATTCCTCAAACCGTACTCCTGGCCAGTGCAGAATTGTCCTCCTGCATGCTATTCTGCAACGCTTTGCCCTATCCAGTTCTAAACGTCTCAAATGATGAGCCTTCCCAGCACCTCCCCAGGGAAATAAAGTTAAGAGGAACTAGGATAAATTCCCAGAGATTGGCCTCTAAATTTCCTTTGCTGATTTAATCCCTTGACCCCAGTTGTTACAAGCTACAGGAGCCAAAGCGATCTTTGGCAGTAGAGCCAGATTATTATTTTGTTTAACATGGAAGCTCTCTGGATTAGCTCACAGGGTAAAAATTCTTCTTTCCCATTTCAGTCCCAAGCTGCGACGGGTGGACAGAGCGACGTCCCCTTAAAGGCGGAGGAATTTGAAATCACCGAAACCACAGGTATGTAGCTATCTAAAGAGCAGAGGGTGACTCGTGAGGGAGATGAGGTCACTTATCCAACATGAGAGAGAGAGAGAGAGCTCTGTATATCCTGGGGAAATGGGCATTTAGACTAGATGCAAATGTGCAACAGAAGTATGGAAAAACTACATACACTACCCAGGTGGATGGTTGTGGTATATTTTGATCCATGTCTGGAGCTTGGCAGTCTAATAGGGGATGGATAGAAAGGCACCTGTGCCCTGGATGATTCCGAATCACAGGTGGTGTATTAATGGTAACCGTGGATTGTGAGCTCGTTGGGGTAGGAACTGACTTTTTGGTGCTTGGCTGTACGGCACCTAACAAAATGGGGCCCTGAACCCTTCCTGGATCCCATAGGTGTTACCACACTATGTATGTGCAGGGGGGACAATGACTTTATTAATAAGCCTCTAAGGTGGGGGGTTCACCGGCCAAATATTTTGGTGGCCTCAGAGTGTGGTCACCAACCCTTCCTGGTGGCCACGCTCACACTTTTTCCTAAAAACACTTAATTAGCTTTAGGTAAAACAAGTAATTACAATGATTTGGATTACAATCTATTTATTGCCAGCTAGTAAGTCTGTTGTGAAAAGTGATATTAACAAGCATACAAGTATCGCTTTTCACAGCAGACTTACTCAGCCCTGTCAAGCCTGGGGACAAATTAAGCCCTGGATGGAGGGGTTGAGGCAGCGGGGGGCCAGGGGCAATGGCAGTGGGTCGGGGGAGCCCAAAGCCCTGGGACCAGAGCTTGCCCCCCCTCTGCCCCGCCACGGTGGCTGCATTTGAGAAACGCTGCAACTACACTCCACATGTAGGTGATCAGTGCAGTTCAGTTTTTGATTTGCCCTCTCGAGCTCTTGGAAGGAACCGGCGGTTCTCATAGTTGATGCTTCATCGTCCATTTACTCCCTGTTGTGTTTTCTCTCATTCTAGTGGCTCACAAAGAAGGGAAGTTCCGTTCCGAACTGTCCAAACTAGTGATTGTAGCGAAAACGCCCCATGACGAGTTGTGATCCGGGGACCTAGGGAAGGGGCTTGTCTCTCGGCTGGAGAAGCGTGGTGGATAAAGGGGACTTTTTCTTAATTGCTGGTTGTCTAGGGTGTTCTTTCCTGTTTCCCACATAGCAGTATATTGGGGTCCGCTCTGAACTGGACTCGGCGGTGTTAAGACAGATACCCTCTGTCTTGTGTCAGAGTAACCAGGTGCCTGAGATGCTGGAAGCCTTTGCAGCTGGAGACTTCCTCTGAGATTCTTGATCTGTAGCCAGCCATTCTGTTGCCTGCTTTCTGCTTCAGTGATCAGCTGAATAGGGTAAAGCTCTCCTCTAGCTGTGTCTCCTTATCTTCCTTGCTAAGCAGAGCAATGCGGAAAGATAAGGAGCAGGATTTTAACAAGGTTTGCTAAAGGAAAGTAGTTAACTCTCTAGTCTCTGGAGAGGGAATAGGGTTTCTGCCCAGAAGCGTGACAGGAAGAACCCATTAAACGGGTAGTAGGGGGGGGCACGGAACCGGCCAAACCCATTCACTGTCCTATCTGGTCAATAGTCACCACCGAGCAGCATTTGGTGAGTTGAGGAGGAAACTCTGCCCTACTGCCCAGATCAGAATTTGGCACCTTGGCATAAGAAAAGCAGAACTGTGGGGTCCACACAGGCCTTGTTTATTCTGATACCACACAGAAATCCATCCAACGAGGCATCCATTATTCAATACAGTTCCGGGACTATTTTCGTATATACTGAAGTGATTTTCTTATTTAGTCTAATAACTGTGAAGGAATCCAGAATTCCCTTCATCTGTATATAAAAAAATAAAATTAAGCAAAGCATCTTGTCTCCAAGTTCGCTTAGACTGGTCACTCTGGCTGTTCCAGCTTCTTACCGTCTCTATGATTGGGAGCCCGGAGTGTGGAATAGCCTTTGCTCTTCAGTTTGACATCCAATCAGCAGACACCTGCAAAGCCTCAGACTGGGTCTCCTTGGTTGGGAGGTTGACATGTCATAAGACAAAGGCCACTTCAGGGAGATAACCCATGGCCTATGCTTGAGGAACCTAGAAGTTAGGGATGCAAAGGATCTGTTGCAACATTGAATCCATCCTCCTGCCAGAAGCTGTATCAGACATTTCATCATCTAGTGTAGTCCCCAGCCATGGTGCAAAGACAACACTAAATCTATGAGTTTGTCCCATTCTCCCAGTAGCTGTTGCTGGGTCACTTGTGTGTTGGACAGTAGTTAGGGACTGGTTAACCTACACTCTGTAGAGTCTACGTGTTTTTCGGAAGTCTGTTGTGTCTTGTACTGAGATTTTTAGAAGCCTACTGGATTTCCGGAGATGCTGAGAACTCGTAGCTCTCATAAAGACAGAAAGAGGAAGATTTTTGGGGAGGTCGAGTGAGGGAAAAAGGGAAGTTCCAGGCAAGGCCCATCTCTGAGGGACCCTCCTTGTACAGTTGCTATATAGACACGTTCCTGGTGAGTTCTGAGGTATGCTACATCATGCACTGTCGTACCAATGACTCATGATTGAGGACTCTTGCCGAGTCCAGAGAACTTTTCCCCACAGAGATGTTCCACATAATCTCAAATGGTGCTGAGAATAGAGCAGTAAAGCATTTTTCTGTCAGCGTTCCAGCCCTTTGCTGCCGCATCAATCAGACCGGTTCCGCTTCGGTTTCTCTCGGCACATCTGCCAAGACGCCAGCTGGCTATCGACAGGCTGTTCCAGGCCTGGGCTTCTCGTCAGCACAGATTGACAGGCGCAGGATGGTAAAGTAATAGAGATTAAACCTCCGCTTGCAAACTTTTACAGCTGCGAGCCCCAGAGGTGAAGAGCTGCCGTACACACCATGCCGCTGGGCTTTCTTATAGTCACGCACCTGTAGCCACTCCTTTCCCCTGCATCCCCAGCTGCCTTGCACAATTAAATTAGCTGCGAGAGTTCAGAATAAGCCAAATTAAACACAGGAGGCTGGGGCTTTGCAATTTTAAAAGCCTGAAATGTATCAGTGCCTCGAACCAGCAGCAGAAAAGGTGTTTATTCTGATACCAAGCTGCTCTAAATCTACAGGGGTAGCATTAGTGAGCTGCTGCGCTGGAGACATCCCTCGGAATAGGAGGCCCAAGGAAGTCACCGAGATAAGGCAAGGCTGCCTTTGTGAAACAGTTGCTCTGCTTAAAGGACCATTTTCCAAGCACAATGCAGAGATCAGAGAGCTGAAGACAGGCCCTGGAGGGTGGCATCCGGTTCAGACCACGGTCTCGTTCACACCCTGCCTTTCAGTTCATTCTTAAAAGAGTGAGAAGCCAAAGAGCGGCTTTATCCGGGGCACGGCCCCGGCCCTCTGGTAACGCGGCTGCAGAACACAGCACTTGGGTTTGTGTGCCGAAGGAGAACCAACACCCCCGGCTCAAGTGTTCTCATTCGCCTTTGAAGGCCGGCCCCTGGTTGAATGGTGGCAGTAGAGTAAAGCCGTCAAACTTTATTTAAAAGAACGGTGGCTGGATGATTCGAATGGCTGGCCAATGGGATTATGGAATCACCTAATTGATGGTGGTGCAATGGCCTATGCCCAACAAACTGGTCTCGGGGCTAATTCCCACTAAATAGGTGATGACCACAATTGACCCCTCCTGGCACCAAGTTAGCAGGGGGTGAAGACCCAACTACCTTCTCACCCTCTAGAAATGGCCCCTCCCGATCAGGGTTGAGGTGGGGGGGAGGGAAGCTTGCCCAGCCACTGCCCACCTTGTACCTGCTCTGTGGACAAAAGTGGATGGTTAAGGGCTGGAGCACCATCGTCCTTAACTGGAAACAGTGTGGCTTAGTGAACAGAACACTTGCCTGCAACTCAGGAGAGCTGGGTTCTGTTCCCAGCTCAGTTGGTGACCTTGGACAATTCACCTCCCAGTTCTGTGCCTCGGTTTCCCTATCCATAAAATGGAGACAATGCTACTGATGTCCTTTAGAAAGCACTTTGAAAGGCGCTAGGTAAAAGATTGGGATTAGTGAGCAGGGCTGTGGTTCAGAGTCGCACACATTCTAAATAGCGGGGGCTGTCAGAGGGGACACAACAAGTGCCTAATCTGAGCTCCTGCTCCCCAGAGGCCCAGCCCTGCACGGGGTTAAATGCTCTCCACTCACATGAACATGGGTAGGATCTCTAGGTGCCCCAGCACCTCAAGGTGCTGGAACATAGTTCTGCATCTCCGCTTTCCTGGGCAGAACCCTGGTGCCAAAGGAGAGGTCTTAGGCTAGTACTTCTGCTTAAAAAGCAAAAGCAAAGCGAGGATCTGCCAGCAATGCACCCTGGTTACTTACAGAATTGGTAACCAAACCCTGTACTGTGCTCAGGTGGAAGATGCAACTTTATTTATTCACCAGGGCTACATTTTTTTTTTTTTTAATTTATTGGAATCTAAGACGTTGTTTCCAACCTACGACATACTAGGGAAAGTCCCAGAGGACCAAATCTAAACAATTACATTGATATAATCAGCCGGAGAGGGTGATGACAGAGAAATTCAGTTCAGATTTCAGAGGCGGAGGAGGAAAGTGCACATTTGCTATTTGGTTTGAAAATACAGTCTCCTCTTTTCCCCTATGGGAAAGGAACATGGTCAGAAAATAATGCTCCACCATTCTCAGTCAGAAGGGAGAGGCTGCCTCCGTAACTGGCCCAAAGTAGCCATTGGGCAACAGTCAGGAGGGGCAAGTGGTACCTGGAGCATGACCACTTCTTGCTCCAGCCCCTAGTTTAGGCCTGACCTGTGTTAAGCTTCAAACCACAACAACAGTGTCTAAACCTGACCATCCTCATTGCAGCCTCTCCCCCATTCAAGGGTCCCTCCCCATCCTGGGACCCGGTGGGTATAGCCCTGCAAATCTGTAGAAATCCACTTTATATCCGCAGACCATATTTGCGGATGTGGATACCAATTTTGTATCCATGCAGGACTCTACTTGTGGGGTGATCCATCCAAGCAGGGTCCATCCCTATGTGAGATCCTCCCACTCTCCATATCTTGGCCTCCCAGGAGACAATAGTGAGGTAAACACCACAACCCAATTCTTGCTTGCAAGGTGCTAATGCACTTTCCCTGGCCTAGGGGTGCTAGACCATAGCGTGGATTTGTAAAGCATTTAGAATATGGCTCATCCTTTTCTACGCTGCCCAGGGAAACTGTGTTTAAACCCAGCCAACATGGTTGAACTTCAGGATAGACAGCCTTATATCTTGGCAGTGGCAGGACACCTGAACCACTCCTCTATGCTCTCTGCTTGAATTAATCTTAACCAAGAAAAAAAAAGCTACACACAAGACGTAGTGGGTTTCCCCCCTCACCCGAATGAAAATAGATTTAGAAGTGAGAGAGGTTTTGCTCCAGCAGGACACCTTGGACTCTGAATTGTGGGTTTAAGAGCACTTGGTGGATAAAAATATATACAGTGAGACCAAGGACCTTTAAACAGAGAGCTCACGTACAGTGGGTATGGGCGGTGGGGCTTGGCCTCTGATGGGTTATAGACACTGGATTGGGTTCCAAAGCGGAGATCTCAAGCCAGTGCAAAAAAGAGCATTTTCTCCAGTTTCACTCATACAAACAACCCCGCCTTCGGTGTGGTTGTGCCCCAGTAGGGTAGAGACGGAAGCTGCTTTGTCTCATTTTAATTTCATTAGGGAGCTAAAGTGAGGTGAAGAGATTCCGGCTACTAAGACCAGCAGCAGCTTGCAACCTCATTTAGACAGAAAGTGAAGGGTCCTTGGTCTTCATGAGAAAAAAAGGAAAGAGCAAGACGTTTTGCAACGTGGAGAAAGAGCAAGTGAGAAGGCCTGACCCCACTGAGAACAACAGACGTCTTGCCGTTGAATTCACGGCTACCAGAATGCAGCCTGGAGAGTCCGGCAAAGAGCCAAACATTTGCTCTCAGGCCTTGTCTTTGCTGGTTCATATGTTGTCCTCATCCAGCATTTTGTTGACCCCTTCGCAGATCCTCTGCAGGTGGGTGCGGTAGGGTTCAGAAGGTCCATACAGCGCCGACAGGAACTCGTAGTCCGCAAAGTGGTTGAAGACGTGATTGATCCTGGAGTGGGACTTGGCCGTCAGGTGGGTGTTGACGGCCTGGTGGAGCAGGTCGCGGCACTCGTTCAGCACGCTGGACATGACCCTGCGGTCAAAGGTGAAGTCTATCTGGTAGAAGCTGACGGCGGTCATAGCCAGGGTGTGCACTTTCTTGCGGAAGTGCTCCATCAGCCGCAGCTCATCGGCGCTGAACTGCCGATTGCGGTACAGTACCCCCAACTTCATGACGATCTTGATCAGGTTCTTGATGATCTTCTGGGCCTCCTTGCGGTTGTGGGTGAATTCCTTGGTGACACGGTACAGCTCGTCCAGAACCTCGCTGCTGGTGTCATCAATGAAGATGTTCGCCATGGTCTTGGAGGCCATCTTGCTCAGCAGCTTTTTCTGAGCTTGCAGAACCAAGTTCTTGGTGCTGAAGGTGTCCATCTTCTCTGGAAGGGAGGAAAAAAAACAGGACCATGTGATTCAACCCTTGCCCTGGAGTAATGATCCCTCCCCTCCTGGCCCAGGTGTGCACACACACAAAAGCATCTTGGGCTAAGAGCAGAGGAAGGTGGGAATCTGGCCTCCTGCATTTTATTCCAGTTTTGGGATAGGAGGAGGGTCTAGTGGGCAGAACAGGCAGGGACTGAGCATCAGGACGCCTGGGGTCTGTACTCCGCTTTAGGAGGGCACGTGGTTTACAGAGTAGGAGACTAGGACCCAAGACTCCTGGGTTCTTTCCCCCTTTCTGAGATCAGGTGTAATTTAGTGGCTAGGTATTACTGTGGAATAAAATCCCCTAAACATCAAAGGAAGGTCGATGCACTGCGTACATTGGAAAGGCCCATTAGACCTACATTACTGTCTTCCCACCTGGGATCTGTATTGCTACCTACGCAGAATAAGACTTAGCACCCATTTTAACGTGCCCGCCTTAAAATCTGGCTCGTTTCTTTGAGGGGGAGACCCACGTGCCATTTGTTGGTCGTGTGGCAGGTGAGCGGCCCTTTAGCACAGCACAGCTCGCGCCCAGAGAGCGGATAGCATTATAAGCCACGTTTGCGGATATAATTTTGTTCAGTCCCTGCAACATGCCAGAGAGCAGCACTCCTGCTGGTTTCCTTTTGTGTTTGTCAAAGTACATCAAAGCACTCTATTTCTCCGGCTCCCTGCTATGCCAGAGTTTGGATTCTGGAACCCATTCAGTTTCCTGGCTGGATGATAACCTGCGCTCACCATTACTCAGGGACCGATTCTCCTGCCGCGCCCCACCGGCGCTGCGTGAGGGGAATTTGATTCCTGCAAACCCGCCAAGGAAGAAAGAAGTGAGGCGCTCATAAGCAAGGTTATCAGCTTAGCTGAAAGCTGCACACAGATGAATGCAGCAATTCAGGCAAGAGAAAGACCTAGAGACAGACAAGACCTGCCTAGGACTCAAGCACACAAACCGAGCCACTTAGCCAGTGATTGTGTTAGAGACCGAAACAAGTGAATGAAGCAACACAGGTGCTGGGCTTCATCCTGCCTGGAACAGCAACACACTGCAGACCAGGATAACTACAAGCTCTCATGTTAGGACAGCTGGGAAAGAGAAGCAGGTTGGTGATGCAACTGTTTGCATATGGTGGGACCTGTTTACGCTGAATTTGAACAAATTTGGTTTGGCGCTTTCATTGGCTCAAGAGATCTGTGTTTAAGTCCCAGCTCTGTGACCGCGGGCAAGTCATTGACTTGCTTGGTGCCTCAGTTTCCCCATTGGTCAAATATGGGTAACAATCCTTCCTTTTGCCCACCCCTTGTCTGTTTAGGTTGTAAGAGACTAAGACTCTGTAAGAGACAGAGACTGCCACTACAGCACCTAGCACAGCGGGGCCTTGATCTTGGTTGGAGGGTCTAGCTGCTGTTGTAACACAATAAATAAAAATGTGTTTCACTGCGTTGACCTGATGGACAAAAATTACAGCACTGGCTTCGGGGAAGCTCTGCTGAGAGGGAAGTCATTCTGGGGCTTTGGCCTCAGCGGGCTCAGCCATTGCGTGTATATGAGGCACACCACATAAGAGGCTGTATATGTTTGTACAGCTCCTAGCACAAATGAGTCCTGGTCAATGAGAAGCACTCCCCAGGCACTATGATAATACAGATCATATGGGATGGGAAGGTAATCCAGGCCACTGGGGTGAAGCCATTAATAAGTCGATTGCTCTGAAGCATTTTCAGTGTCTCCCTTTCCTAAATAATCCAGTTTCAAACCTTTACCCTCCGGAATCATGCTCTTTAATATTTGTACTTTAAGCTTTCGGCACTTGCTCTCTGAAAGTCAGGCCCCTTTAAGGGGTCTCCAGGTGGCCCCCAGAATCACTAGCCCTTGCTGAAAACGCACCTCTCAAATGTTTTGAGTAACATCAAAACTGGGGTTAAGATGGCTTTACTGGTCGGTGGAAATGGAGTCATTCAAACAGGGGCAGGGAATGAGGACACAGGTGCTATGGATTATAAATCCTAACTCTAAACTGTGGATCGCCAAACCCTTTATAAAGGAGGGCAGTATCATTATCCCAATTTTACAGATGGGGAAACTGAGGCAGAGTGGCACAAGGTGCGTGGTAGGAATTGAAACCAGGTCTCCTGCTTCCTAGTCCTGTGACCTCTACATGGGGCATACTGCTGTTTGTAGCACAATAACAGAGATTGTGATTAAAGGAGGGAGCATAGTCTAGCGGTTAAAGCACTGAATATGGAGTTAGGGGGACCGTGATTCCATTCCTAGCTCTGCCGTACATTCCTTGGGTGACCAGGGGCCAGTCACTTCATTTCAACATGCATCAGTTTCTTCATCTGTAAATTGGGACTAAATACTTACCTACTTGACATGAGGGGAAGATAGTGAGCTCAGGTTTATAAAGTGCTTTGAGATCATCCAGTGGAAGGTGCTTTAGACCATTCATAGAATATCAGGGTTGGAACTCCATCTAGTCCAACCCCCTGCTCAAAGCAGGACCAATCCCCAACTAAATCATCCCAGCCAGGGCTTTGTCAAGCCTGACCTTAAAAACCTCTAAGGAAGGAGATTCCATCACCTCCATAGGGAACCCATTCCAGTGCTTCACCACCCTCCTAGTGAAATAGTGTTTCCTAATATCCAACCTAGACCTCCCCCCCCCTGCAACTTGAGACCATTACTCCTTGTTCTGTCATCTGCCACCACTGAGAACAATCTAGATCCATCCTCTTTGGAACCCCCTTTCAAGTAGTTGAAGGCTGCTACCAAATCCCCCCTCCGCCCCGCCCATTCTTCTCTTTTGCAGACTAAATAATCCCAGCTCCCTCAGCCTCTCCTCATAAGTCATGTGGCTCCAGCCCCCTAAACATTTTTGTTGCCCTCCGCTGGACTCTTTCCAATTTTTCCACATCCTTCTTGTAGTGTGGGGCCCAAAACTGGACCCAGTACTCCAGATGAGGCCTCACCACTGCCGAATAGAGGGGAATGATCACGTCCCTCGATCTGCTGGTACAAGATCATTGTCATCCTAGGGTTTACATTGGAACAACAGTCCAACTAATAGAACTGGTGACTCTGAATCAGTTCCTCAACTGGTAGCAATACAGCTAAGCAGGAGAGCTGCCTCAGGTCGGATGACAAAGGTGCCGGTGGGAGCCAGCGCACCGAGCTCCAGCCCGCCGGGAATTTTCCATTGCAAGTTCTAAACCCCTGCAAATAGGGGGCATTCACGGAAAGGCTGGCCCAGGCTTAAGGAGGGTATAAATTAAGTGAGCAGTAATAGAGCAGTCAAAACTGGTACTGTTGCAAGATGTTCCACGCCGCGTTATTTACAGCCCTTTGGAAACACAAAGGTTTGCAAGTATTTCCTTTTATGTGAAAACATTGATTTTAACAGCGTGAGTCGGGAGCTGAGGGCTCTCTCTTTACTAATAAAGAAATGGAAAAAATACAGCCTGCAATGCTGAAGCTGCAGGCATCCTCCTAACAGGACAGGCTTGTTTTCTGCCCGACAGGCAGACGAGAGATAAGTTGGTATCGAGAGAGGCCGCTTGCGAGAGAGGAGAAAGCAAGGGGGAGAGAAACCGAGCCGCTCGATCAGGGGCGTGGGCGGCAGTACGGGGGCTATGATTTAGCACCTGCATTTCAGAAAGTTAACTTCCCCTGCTCGTGGGAGGCTGCAGTTAGCTTTGCTGTGGCTGTGGCACTGGTAGGGCAGCTCCGCTGTCTGCCAGTGTCTTTTCATCCAGGGATCTTTCCAAAGACCGACGACCCATGTTGGGCGAGCAAGCGTAGTGACGTGACAGCTCGGAGCGCCTGCCTTAGGAGAGATGGCAGTGGGGAGAAGGTTGGCTAGGCAGCTATTTCTCTATGGTGGAAGCCGCCTTACGCTGGCCTGATCCCCATTTCACAGATGGCAGAACTGAGACCCAGAAACCGTACGGCCCTAGTTTTCCAGAGCAGTCCCCGGTTTGGGAGAGGAATAATTTGAGGCACGCTGGGCATCCCCAGCTCCCACTGACTTTCTCTGGAGCTGGAAGTGCCCAGAACTTTGGAAAAATCAGGCCCCTTTATGGTATCTCAAACCGAGCACCCCCAAAAAACTGGGGCTTCCAAAATCCTTGGTCACAGCTCAAGGCCTTGGCCTAAAAGACGTGGGGCTGACTTATCCATTTGTCCTTTCAGAGCAAACTGACGCTGAGCTCTGAAAGGGACCATTTTGATAATCTAGCTTGACTTCCTGCAGAGCACAGGCTGCAGAACTGAACACAAGTGACAGAAGAGAAAATGAATCTGGCACATTTTAGAGCATGCGACCTTACCAGCTGTGATCCTCTCTGCTCTGCACAGACATTACACTTCCCAGGGTCTTTTCTGGGAGAGTAAGGCTTTGCCTCCCTGTCCTCGCCCAAAATTTCTGCTCCTTCCAACCTGTTGATGTCTTATCCGTCCTGCCGGTGGCTTCACCCCAGAAGTGGCTGCATTTCAATGCTGCTGTGTGCCTGCAGTTTGCAAAGCGCCTTGGGATCATGAAAGGCACCCGTATAAATAGAAATTCCCACACCCCAAACCTTTGTCAGCTGAGGTTGACCAAGTACAACCTCCACCCACACAATCCTTTAAAAACAAGGAAATGCCCAGCAAAGGGAACCTTCTCTAAAGAGCCTGCAACACCCATACAGCCCTGTAAGCAACCATGGTAACAGACACCACACAACACTCCCTCGCATTATTAATTTAACAATGCCTGGCTCTTACATAGCTCTGTTCAGCCACAGATCTCAAAGCACTTTAGACGGGGAGGAATGGAATCGTTACAATGGAGGGCTGGAAGGGCCCTTGAGAAGTCATCTAGTCCAGTCCCTCCACGCTGAGCCAGGACCAAGTAAACCTAGACCATCCCTGACAGGGGTTATTAGTCCAAGCTCTTCTTAAACACTTCCACCACCCCTCTAGGTCACCTGTTCCAGAGCTTAACAACCCTCGGAGTTAGAAGTTTACCTTCATATCCAACCTGTCTCTCCTGCTGCAAACTAAGGTGACACCCTCTTGTCCTACCCTCAGTGGACACAGAGGACAATTGGTCACCGTCCTCTCTATAGCAACCTTTTACATATTAACCATGTCCGTCCGTCCCCGGCCTTCTCTTCCCTAGAGCGAACAGCAGGGCCGACAAGGGGGGATGGGGGGGGAAGCCAGTACAAATTACCGGGGCCCGGTGGCCGGAAGGGGGCCCATCTTCCCCCACCTCTCGTCGGCCCCGCTTAGCCGGTCTGCCCTTGCTGGGGAGCCTGAAAAAATTCCAGGCCCGGCTTCTCCGCCCCCCTCGTCGGTCCTGTTTAGCTGGTCCACCCTTGCTGGGGGGCCGAAAAAAAATGTTCACCGGGGCCCGAACCCGCTCTTGGTGGCCCTGGCAAACAGGCCCAGTTTTTCAACCTTTCCTCACAGGTCACATTTTCCAAACCTCTTCTCATTTCTGTTGCTCATTTCCCTTGCGTCTCAGGGCGCAATCTGCCTCAGGTCACCCCGCCGGCTGGCTGCAGAGCCAGGAACTCAGGTCTCTCCAGTGCCAGTCTAATCTCTCCAGAGAGCCGTGCTGCTCCTGGTTCATCCAGTTCTAAGGATCACTCCATGCCAGGGGGCTCTAAATGGGACTTGGCAACATCACCCCGGACTTGGGGAATGAATGAATTAATTCATATGCCTTCCCTCCGTGCCGAACCCCTCTCTCCTGCTAATCTGTTACTATCCTCTCAACATGCTCCCCCGCCCCCCGAAGCATGGCTCACTTCCCATTGGGCAGACGCTACCGTTTAACGAGTGACTGGAGATTTCCCTCGAATGAGACATTTTCCGGCTCAGACGAGCCCGTCAGGCAAAGCCTCCTCCTCGTTCCATTGTTCACCGCGGCGCTGCTTTATCAGCCGACAGAGGAAGAGGCAGTTTTGCCCCAGCACAAGTTAGATTTCCTTCCTGTCACTCACGCTTCCAGCTCTGCTGGAGTTTGAAAACACCTCTAAAAAAAGCCCCAACAGCCTCTGAAAGTGCAGTTCGCTCTGTGACACGACGGTGGGAAATGGAGCAAGGCTCCGCATCTGTCGAGAGGAAGGATGGGGTGACGGTCAAGGGGCTGAAGATGCAGCGTCCAAGACTGCAGCCGTCTCTGCTTTCCCGTCTCTTCCAGACACCTGAAGTTCTCTCAGAGCTCTCTCCTGCAGTTGGGAGCCTTGACACTTCAACGTGACCATGAGGAAGGATGGCTAGTGGCTAGGTTGCACTCCTAGGATGCAGAAGACTGAAGTTCAATTCTCCGCTTGCCCAAGGTCACGCAGAAAGTCTGTGGCCAAGTCACTTTGGACAGGGTTGCTTCCCAAGCAGTGGGTCACGACTCACCAAGAGGTCGCAGGAAGGATGTAGATGGGTCAAAGGCCTGGGTGCAGAGGGGTCAGGGCTAGGGCTGATGTAGGGAGTGTTACCTAATGGTTAGAGCCGGTGACTCCATGGTCTTGGTCTGTGTGGATATTGCAACCTGGCTCTGTGGGACAATATCTAGGGTCCTGGGTGGGACTGTACTTCGGCAGCTGCACTGCTATCTTTATCCAGCTAGCTCAAGATGCCTACCCATGCTGCAAGCACTGCCGTGCCTCAGTTTCTCCATATGCACAATGGGAAATAGCAATTCCCTACCTCCCAGGGGTGTTGTGAGGATAAATAAAGATGGTGAGGTGCTCAAATACTATGGTGATGAGGACCAAGCAAGTACCTTAATATACAGATAGATCTTCCAAGGCAAGATGGGTGCATGTTTTAATCTGCCGTGCCCAAATTCAGGATTCAGTTTCTCTCCCCGTCGAGGATGCCGCCACTGCTACCGACAGCAGAGCAGTGAGCTGCTTTCCTGGCCTCGCTGGATGGCATGAGCCGTGTTATCTGTTCGGCTGATGCTGATCCACCAGCATGACCCTGCATTGAAGCATGTCTTTGGCTTTGATTCAGTGGGTTTTACTGCCAGACGTGAGCGCTGATGGGCCTGGCGATAGGAGGGATTGGAATGAGGAAGGGCCAGGCACCTGGATCAATCCACGCCTCAGGCGTGACCATGGAAGTAGGCACAAAGACCAGGGTGGGAGAAGGGGGTGGTCAGGCGGATTCATCATCAGAGCAACAGGGAGTAGCCAGAGACCTCAGCGGGGAGATAAGCAGAAGTGGCTTCATGCAAAGCCTTAAAGGGAAGAACAAGAAGCTCGAACTATCCATGGGGAGTAGGGGGAAGCCAGCGGATACACCCAGCTGTGGGCAAAGATAAATCCAGTGAACACTGTTCACCCACAGAATCCTTTCTGTACCTGTTCCTCTCGGCCCCAAACCACGGAGAGCCCCTCCCCAGCTCTCACAAAGGGGCTCTGAACACAGGGCAGTTACAAACGTGTTCCTTTGCACATGCGAAGTTGGCACCTGACGCAGAGTGAGTTTTGCCACTCTGCAGCAAGGGCAACTCTCAGGGCGGAAAAAACAAACTGAGTTTTAATAAGAGCTTAACTGAAGGGTGTGCAGCGGAGAGAGCATCACCAAATGCCACCCCCAGATATCAAGTGACAGCCGCAACCTGGCCAACGGAACACTAAGCTAGAAACCGCATAGCATCAGAATCCGCTTTCCCTGGCTGATCAAACACACAGGGCCTGGCCCGGGAGTAAGAGCCTCCCTTGACCTCCGCAGTGTGGCAGCCACTTAGACCAGGTCTGAGTTTTAACCCTTTCATTGGGGAGGACGCGCACCACAGGACCGCAATGGCATACGAACATTTCCGTTCACCCGTAAACATGGCACATGGTAACCTTTGCACATCCGGTGACAGCTTCATGGTTCCCCCAGTCCCGCCTGCTCCTGAGATGCTGACACAAGCCTTCCTCTGTGGGTACATGTAACAGAGACAAAGCCTGATCTCCTCCCCAAGAGTGGTGCACATCAGGAATAACTCCCGCAGCTACCAGCGGAAGCGAGGGCCGAATCAGGCCCCGATTGTTTAAAAGCAACCCCCTGCGACGAATCAGAAAATGGGTGCTTCGTGAATCTGAAAACACTGTCATCCTGCCAGCACCCAGCGGAGACTGGTGACATTTGAAAGGGATTAGGCAAAACTGACACATACAGGTGTGTGCAGGGAGCCAATCTGCAGCGCTGCATCCAACTCCGGCAATGTTGTCCTCCCAGGGGCCTCTGCTATCAGCACGGCTCCGCGGGGAGCGGGCTTCGGAGCCTGAGTCCGGCCCCCTTCCATTCCACAAGCTGGGAAGGGAGCGGAGGTGATGATTGATTATTTCCCACTCTGCCCCTCACTTCTCTTCCCCCCCCATTTCTTCCAGACGCTGCACACCTGCACTGCTTCCACTCCTGACGATGCTGGTCTCAATTACCGGAGCAACTGTCAGCCGTTCCCCTTCTCCCGCCGAACACCCACCCACCGCTCCCTTGATGGCGGGATGAATATTTCATAGAGCAGCACAAAGGCACTTGAATAATTTATGGGTCAGCATGGAGAGAGAGCCTACAGCATGTGGAAAGAGGCGCTGAGAGCAGGCAGGCACCTCCTCCTCCTAGCGCTTGTTAGGGCCGCGTTCACATACCCGTCGAAGCCCCCTCAACCCCCCTCCGTTTTGCCTGGATTTATAACTTGCCGTCAAAAGTTTCCTCTGGTGCGAAAGTTCTCTGCTCAGAGGGCGCGTTAGACAGCGGGAGCGGCATCTGTCCAGCTGGTTGGGAAACCAGAGATGAATGTGGTGTGGGTCGAGATGCTCCCTGGCTGCCCTGGAACTCAGCTGTTCCACCATTTCCCTGCCAGCGCGGTGGAAAGCAAGTCTGGCAGGAACGCCTCGCCACCCGAGGGCCTAACCTGGGTCTGCTGGAGAGCAGCGTGTCATGCCAGAGCCTGACAGGAGCAGAGCAATCCGGTGCGCAGTGCTTCACTGTGCCATTATCTTGTCTACACTGGGGCAAGGCAGCGTGCTTAGGTCTGGTTCTGTTACACTGAGGCCCCTTTATGCCATCCTGGCCTTGAAGTACGCGGAATATCCCCTGTGCAGAGGGCATCCCAAAGCGGAGCAGAGCTGCACAAGGGCTATCCCCAATACACACACATTTAAACTTCTGCCCGCGTTTGGGGCAAGCCAGCCGGGCTCTGTAAAGAGGTGAAGGAATTTCAACAACTGTCCTTCTCTTCCGTTTCTCTTCGTATGGCTCTGCCCTGCAGTACCACCCAGCAGTTCTCAGAGCGGCTAACGGACAGTCATTTAATTAAGCTTCACTGCCATCCCAGGGAAGCGTTAATACGACCATTAAAGATTGGGAAAGAGAAGAGTGAAGTGACGTAACCACACAGAGCAAGACCACGGAGTCACCGGCTCTAACCATTAGGTAACACTCCCTACACCAGCCAACTCCAGATACCCTTGGCAGCGCTGTTATCTCTCCCTCCCAGGCCTGACTTTTAGTGGCGTTTGGGGGTGGGGGAATAAATAATTAAAGAGGTACCTCATCTCCTGCAGCCGCTGTTGTTCCCCGTTGCCATGGGCGCCAACAGCCTTGCTAGCTACACCTTCCCCAGCAGCCCCCTCGCTAACATCTACCAGCTGCTCGAGAAACAACCCGGGCCCTTTGCAGTTCTCCTGAAGTGGCCAAATGTAAGAGTTGATCAGTAGCCAAGCGACCGAAGTCTTGGGAGGCAGACTGTGTACAGAGCGGGCGGGTCCGAGGAGGAGAAGGAGACGGAAGCTACTGTGTAAAGCCCCTCTCTCTGACAAAGGAGGCAGGAATCCGGTGAGCCAGCCATGTGTACACACAGCGGTGGCCTATCCCACTTAAAGTGACACTGGGCCGGCGTGGTGCTGTTATTACCGGCTGCAGAAGCGCTGGAGTCATAGGCCAGGGCCCCCGATGGTGCTCGGCGTTGTTCAAACCCGGAACAAAGAGACGGCCCCTTCCCCAAAGGGCTTACAGTGAAAGGTTCAGTGTGGGGCCAGGACCAGGGGAGAAGACGTGGGACTCCTCTAGTCCGGGAACACGGGCTGTTTTCCCTCTTGGTGCAAGCCAGGCCTGGCCTAAGCTGGGCCTGCTGCAAGGCCCATAGGGGCTGAGAAACACTGTTCAGTGGATGCTGTGAAACGAGTTGGGGAGGCCTCAGTCCAGGCCCCAAGAGCATAGGGCTAGGACAGCGGGAAACTGGCTTGACTCAGGGCTGCCTTGGCCAGGCCTCCTGCGGCTCACCCCTGCCGTTGCTCTGCCCCCAACCATCCCATGTGCAGGCCCCAGCCAGGCAGGGGGGAGTTGATTAGGGGACAGGTGGCTATGCAGCGTAAAGGGAAGCGCTAATGTGTTATTGTAAAAGGCCCTTGGGGTTCCTGACCCTTTGCGGCAGAGAGCCCTGAGCGCCTTTAATTAGCCACCCAGCCGTGGCAATGGAAGGTCCCCTTGCCACCAGCATGGCTTGGGGCATACTCCGGGGTTTCAGATGGCTAGGATGTTCTTTGGTTTCTCTTGCTGAGGCCCATCAGCAAGGGGCCGGTTAATGCAGCTGTGACTGCTGTAAGCTGGACGCCTGGCTGTTCAGAACCGGACTGAGAACTCGCCAACTCATTTCACAGAATCCCCCAAACAAGCACTTCTCAGCACTCACTCCACTCCCGCTATTAGCACGCCAGCCCCCCGTCGGCCCCTCGCTGCTCCCAAGCGTGGAACTGATTAGGAGTGGCAGGAAGCCAACAGACACAGCAGGGCGGAAACCAGAAGCCGTCTGAAATAGTTCTTAGGGTTTCTTCTTTGGAACAGGCCACAGTCGCTAATAACCCTGCTCCGACTGGTAAATAGCCAACTCGGAGCAAAAACCAGAGATGGCCCTGAACCCGAACCCTGGATCCGGCTCTGGGCTCACCGCTCAGATGGATAAGAACCCGCGACAGATCTGAGCTATTCACGTACCGCCTGGGTGACAGAGTGCTGGGAACTGCCTGGTGATCACTGGGGCTCCAATCAGCTTCCCCCGGAAAAGGCTCAAGGACCGCGCCTTCCCCTGCTCTGGAATATCATGGCAGTGATGCCTGGGATTGGGAACGGATCACACGACGTTGCCACTCAACAGAGGGAGTCAGAGAGGTTCCTGGGGCATCTGAGGTCAGGGACAGAACGTGCCCTGTTGTAGCCTGAGCCTCGGTTACTCCGTTCCTGCACTGGAGATAGGGAAGCTTTATGTCACCACTGCACTCTCTGTATTCTGAAACATGCAGGAGCCTGCCCGGTCCCAGTAGAGAAGCCCTGGGGCTGCTCTGACTTATACGCCCCTTCCCACAGCCCTCTGTGGGCCCTGAGAATAGAGACTAGCTGTGATACAGGGCACTTGGCTGTGCCCCCAACCTGCCCCTACATCAGGGCCAGGGAGCAGGACCAGCATAGAGCCTGTAGGCCAGTTCTACGCTGGCTGGGAAAGCTCCCTGAATACAGGGAGGGGAGATTCTTGGAGGGAAGAGGTGCTTCCGTCCACCTTAAGGTCCCTTTCCACTGACCCTCAGAGCGCTTGCTCCCATCACAGCAGCATCCTTCCAACTTTGGGCATAATTCTCTGGGAGGGGCAGGAAGCGGGGCCGGGTGGATCATGCTCTGTCCCAGAATGGAGCAAGGATACAGAGGGGCGAGTTATTTTGAGGCATCTCTCTTGCTTTCGGCTCCCTCCCTTCCTTGTCGAGCTCAGATCAGCAGCTCTCTCTTCTGGAGCAACTTCCTCCCGCCCTTGCTCAGGAGGATGGTGAGTAAGGAGGCTCATTAGGAAGAAGGAGCTTTCAAGCCCTCCACGCCCCATGCGGAGACGTCTCAGCTGACTGGCACATGGATGCTCCCAGCTAACGGGGTCTGTGCCTTTGAAAGGATCATTGCGAATATTAAGCCACTTTAGAAGCAACGAAAGATTCTCATGAGGCGGGGGGGAGGCTTGTGGTAGGTGCACCCCAAATTGGGCCTAATGGGGCTGGCTGGGCAGGTGACAAGCAGCCTGCATAGCTCAGGGTGCAACTCTTGCTGGTTTCACTGTTACCCCCTTGACCACGCTGTTCTGTTGGTCTCATTCCCCATCTTGTTTTTTGACATAAGATTGCACGAGCCAGGACTGCGCCAAGGGCCGTGGGTCCTGAGTCTCTGCTCTAGGTGTGACTGAATTGCAAATAATGAACAACAACAACATTTACAGGCTGTGTTCTGGGGTTGCTGCATTTATAAGTTCGCTTTTAAGCCAACTGATGGTCTAGTGGTTATTAGGGAATGGGATTCTGGAGCCCTGGGGTCTATTCCCAGCTCTGCCACTGACCTGCTGGTTGACCTCAGGCAAGTCACTCCCCTCTCTGTGCCTCAGTTTCCCTATCTGTAAAATGGGGTGATGATGCTCAGAGGGACTAAGAGGGTTAGTTCTTTGTAAAGAGCTTTAAGGTCCTTGAATGGAAGGCACTAGAGATGTATATGATGTTACTCAGGAGATCAGGAACACAGAAATAGACAGGATAAGACCTAAAGTCCATCTCACCCAGTAGCCTGTCTCTCACAGTGTGAGAGGTGCAAGAACCCACAGTAGCAGCTGTCGGGTAATCTGCCTCTCACCATTGATCTCACCCTGATCTCTAACAGTTAGAGACTGGCTTAAACCCTGAAATGTAATATCCCTTCCAAAATGATTGGCAATAACAATGATAATTCACATATACTTGTTGTCTCTTTCTGAATCTTGCAAAGTTCTTGGTCGCAGTGACTTCTTGTGGTAATGAGTTCCCCAGTCTAATTATACACGGTGTGAAAAAGTAGTTCCGTCCATCTGTTTTGAATTTACCATCTTTTAATTTCAGTGAGCATCCCCTAAGGCTTGTGTCACAAAGACCGGGAGAACAGATGTTCATAATCTATCAGTTCTAGACCATTCATTATATTATAGAATCTTATAACAGCCCCCTCTTATCTGCTTCCTCTCTAAGGTGGTCCTAATAATAATCCTCAGCTCTTACAGAGCTTTATACAGCAGTAGATCTCCAAGTGCTTTACAAAGGAGGTCGGCATCATTATCCCCCGTTTTATACATGGGGAAACTGAGGCACAGAGTAGGGGAAGTAGTATGCCTAAGGTCACCCTGCAGGCCAGTGGCAGGGCTGGGAATAGAGCCCAGATCTCCTCAGTCCCAGTCCAATTCTCTCTCAACCAACCAGTCTCAATCTTTTCAATCGCTCGTCAGAGGAGAGACTTTCTAGGCCGTTGATCATTCATGTTGCCCTTCTCTGAGCGCCCTCTAAATCTGCAATATCCTTTTAGAGAGGAATTAAATGGCTCCTTTCCCTCCCCTACTGAGCTGCTTTTATAAACTGGTGGATGGGGCTTTAGAAGACAAATCATGCCACACTGTCACTTGTTCCAGCAGAAAACACCACTGATTTTACATAAGAATGACCAGACTGGGTCAGACCAAAGGTCCATCTAGCCCAGTATCCTGTCTTCCGACAGTGGGCAATGCCAGGTGCCCCAGAGGGAATGAACAGAACAGGTAATCATCCAGTGATCCATCCTCTACCACCCATTCCTAGCTTCCGGCAAACAGAGGCTAGGGACACCATCCCTGTCCATCCTGGCTAACAGCCATTGATGGACCTAGCCTCTATGAATTCATCTAGTTCTTTTTTGAACCCTGTTATAGTCTTGGCCTTCACAACATCCTGTGGCAAGGAGTTCCACAGGTTGACTGCGTTGTGTGAAGAAATGCTTCCTTTTGTTTATTTTAAACCTGCTGCCTATTAATTTCATTTGGTGGCCCTTAGTTCTTATGTTATGAGAAGGAGTAAATAATACGTCCTTATTTACTTTCTCCACACCAGTCATGATTTTATAGACCTCCATCATATCCCCCCTTAGTCATCTCTTTTCCAAGTTGAAAAGTCTTATTAATCTCGCCTCATAGGGCAGCCGTTCCATACCCCTCATCATTTTTGTTGCCCTTTTCTTAACCTTTTCCAATATATCTTTTTTGAGATGGGGCAACCACATCTGCACGCAGTATTTAAGAGGTGGGCGTACCATGGATTTATATACAGGCAATATGATATTTTCTGTCTTATTATCTATCCCTTTCTTAATGACTCCCAACGTTCTGTTTGCTTTTTTGACTGCCGCTGCACATTGAGTGGATGTTTTCAGAGCACTCTCCACAATGACGCCAAGATCGCTTTCTTGAGTGGCAACAGACCACAAGGAACAAGCTTTGTTCTCTGTTCTTCGATCCTATCAAGCCATTCAGGGCATGGGGCAATAAGTTAAATGGATTCTGAACAATCACTGCCTCCTCAAATCCCAGTGACAGGCTGGTCGCCCCTTGGACTGGAGTCGCGCTTCAGTTCTCTTGCTTGGCACCAGCACAGTTTACTCCCCTGGAACCAGATCTTCAATAGAGCTCCACTCCCATTTCGATGCCCACGTAAGCAGCCAGGTGCTCAGAAGAGTGCAGCGCGGTGGGTGGAACCCTGGCCCCAATATTTCCCTGGCTCTTTAGTTACCCCGGGCCAGGGAAATATTAGAGGATTGGGTCATAAATCAGGGGAACAAGGCAGCACCCCACAACATCCTCCCTGACCCATACAGTCTGTGGCATTTGGAGTGGGCATCTAACCGTTACTGCTGGTATTCAGACACTACATCGGGGAGCACTGTGCAATGGGGCTTTCCCCTCTCGGATTCCTAGGAGGTGAGAGATGGGGATTCCTAGAACCCGCTGGCATGGGGACAGGGGGAGAAATCCCCATTGCCTGCCCCAGAGATCTGCCAGCATTAAGGACAGCCCAGAGGTGCCTATGGATTCAGGGAGAGAGCAGAGAGACACGTGCCAACCACTGGCACAGAGGGGAGATGCCCACTGCCATGGAGCGACAAGGGAGAGAGATCAGGACGGGCTGGTACTGCAGGAATCAAGAGATGTCCATTAGGGTCTTGTGCCAGGGGAGAGAGAGAAAGAAAAGTGGAGGTGGGGGCAGGCCCTGGCCGGGAGGGGGGGGCAGACGGGAGGGTGATGCCCAGCTGGGGGGGGGGGGGGGGACAGACGGGAGGGTGATGCTCAGCTGGGGGGGGGGGAACAGACGGGAGGGTGATGCTCAGCTGGGGGGGGGCAGGCCCTGGGCGGGGGGGGGGGACAGACGGGAGGGTGATGCTCAGCTGGGGGGGGGCAGGCCCTGGCCGGGGGGGGGGGGGGCAGACGGGAGGGTGATGCTCAGCTGGGGGGGGGGGGGGGATGTCCCAGACTCCCGCCGCGTGGCCCGGGGCTGCGCCTGTCGATTCCCGGGGGGGGGGTCCCCTTTATTCAGGGCTCGGTTCTCCAGCCCGGCCCGTCCCGCGGCAGCCCCGCACTTACCCGCCTCCTGCGGGCACCGGCCCGGCGGGGATGCGCGTCCCGACGGCGGAACTCGGCGCGGGTCCGGTCGCAGGCTCCGCCGCGCCCCCCCGGGCTCTCTCTGCCCCCCCAGGCGCAGCCCGGTCCCGCGGCTGCTCGGCGAGCCCCAGGCAGCGCTCCCGAGTCCCGCTCCCCGCCCCCCCCGCGGTGTAACCCGAGCCCAGCGCAGCCCAAAGTTTCAAATTCAAGGAGAAGGCGGGGGAGCGGGGGGGGGGGGGGGACGGAGCCGCCAGCCAATGGCAGCGCAGGGCTAGCTACAAAGTAGCCAATGAGGGCCGGGGGCGGGCTCCAGCTGGGCTTTGATAGAAGTGGGGGGAGCTGCCCCCGAAGAGGCTCTAGGGCTCCTTGCCCAGGCGCTGGCACCAAGGAGGGCCCCTGCCCCAGCTGTGTCAGCTCCACAGACCTAAGTGCTGGAGCTGGGGGCGCAGCCGCACCCCCTGGCTCCAAGTGGTTTCCAACATAGGGTTCGCTTGGTTCAATGGCTCTCAGCGGCCCCCCCCCCCCCCACTATGCAATGGTGCCTGCACCCCTGTCTGCCGATGCAGCCCGAGAGCCGGGGTCAGCGTCCCCCTGCCAAGGCCTTGGCCTCTTTTGTCTCCCAGAGCTTTCCCTCGCTCTTTCCTCTGGCTTTATTGCCCTGTTTTGCTTCCGCCAGCAGCTCCGAAGGCGCTTGGCAGCTCCCCGGCCCATCCCGGTTCCCACCCTCCACGGGAAGCAGCGCAGGCTGCAATAATAATAGTAATTACCAGCCGTGAGCCTTCTCAGCCCTCAGCCGCACCGTGGCTCAATGGGGCCCCGGCAACAGTCATTAGCTGGAGAGAGAAGGGTCATTATCCCCGTTTCACAGATAGGGAAACCGAGAGACAGAAAGTCACCCGCCTTGCCGTGAGTCAGTGGCAGGAGCCGCACCCAGGAGCCCTAATTGTTACTCGCCATCTCCAACCAGTAGATTACACTGGGACGGGTTCAGTCACAGAGACCCGCCTTGGGACTGTCACCTGATGTGCTGAGGCTACCTCTGAGCCTGTTTTCTCTGCCAGTTGGGGACTTCAGAGCCCTGTCTTGTTAAGCCAGACACGCCAGCTGGTTGCAACACAGACCCAGGGTCCGAACCCCGTCCCCAAGGCTGCAGATTTAACTGAAAACAGCTCAGCCAGTACTCCTGTCTCCAGCACCCAGACACCCAGCTCCCAATCCGTTTTACTCTGTATAAAGCTTAAAGGGTAAACTCATAAATTGTCTGCCCTCTATAACACTGATAGAGAGATATGCACAGCTGTTTTCTCCCTCAGGTATTAATCACTTACTCTGGGTCAATTAATAAAAGTGATTTTATTAAGTATAAAAAGTAGGATTTAAGTGGTTCCAAGTAATAACAGAACAAAGTACGTTACCAAGCAAAATAAAACCAGCAAGTCTAAGCCTAATACATTAAGAAACTAATTCAAATAAAATCTCACCCTCGGAGATGTTCCAATAAGCTTCTTTCACAGACTAGACTCCTTCCTAATCTGGGCCCAGTCCTTTCCCCGGTACAATCCTTGTTAGTTCCAGCTCAGGTGGTAACTAGGGGATTTCTCATGACTGGCCTCCACCTTTGTTCTGTTCCACCCCCTTTTATAGCTTTGGCACAAAGCGGGAATCCTTTGTCTCGCTCTGGGTTTCCACTCCTTCTTCTAAATGGAAAAGTACCAGATTTAAGATGGACTCCAGTATCATGTGACATGGTCACATGTCCTGTGAGACTTCCTTGCCCACTGGCTGGCACACACATATACAGGAAGGCTTACAAAAAACAGACATCTACAATCAATTGTCCTAGTTAATGGGAGCCATCAAGATTCTAAACCACCATTAATGGCCCACACTTTGCATAATTATAATAGGACCTCATATTCCTAGTTCCAGATACAAGAATGATACAGTCATACAAATAGGATGAACACACTCAGTAGATTATAAGCTTTATAATGATACCTTAAAAGAGACCTTTTGCATAAAGCATGTTCCAGTTACATCATATTTACGCTCATAAACAAATTATTATAAAGCATATGGAGTGCAACATCACATACATTTTATCCCAGAGCTGGGAATAGGACCCAGGAGTCCTGATGCCCATCCCCTGCCCCGCTCTCACCACTTGGGTGCTCTAACTTGCACTTTATTTCAAACAGCCACCTATGGGCCCTGGGATGCAGACAGTAGCCATCATGCAGTATACCTGGCCATCCCCTGATCCCTCCAATCCATCCACCGATGCCAGGGGCTGGAAGCAGGGTAGGGTCCTTATGCCAGTTCTGCGCTGGCCAAGGAGGCCCTGTGCACAGGGGGCCATTTCTGCCCCCTTTAAGGCCACTTTACGATGCCAGCAGGCTAAAAGAATGAGTTGCTACGGCTGGAGCTAAATGACCCACCCTTAGGGGATGTCTGCAATCATGGGGCACAGGTGCTGGACCCCCCTGGTTTGAAGTAGGGACTTGCTCTGGCGGTTAGCTGCTGTGGCTTCACTGCTCTGGAACCTGATCTAGCTAGATTTGAAAGCTAGCTCGGGTAGGTCAGCTCGAGCGGCAGTCACCCCGCGATCGCAGTATAGTCCGACCCGCAGCTGGGTGAAGCAGCAGTCTTCTGTGGACTGGCCACGACAGGGAGACAAACACCCACATTCTGGCAGGAGTTACACCGGCACCTCTGAAAACTGGGATCTAACGTTCCCTGGTCCCTCGTCCAGCACATCATCTCCTTGCAACATACCTGCCTTGTGTCTGGGAGCAGCCTTTCTCATGTCACCCCACAGCCCTAATGCAATCATGCCCTTGTATCACCCCAGAGTGTCACCTCAGACATGGACTCAGAGACTTTAAGGTCAGAAGGGACCATCATGATCCTCTAGTCTGACCTCTGCCCATTGCAAGCCACAGAGCCTCATCCACACACTCCTGTAATAGACCCCTAACCTCTGGCTGAGTTACTGACATCCTCAAATCATGATTTAAAGACTTCAAGATACACACACTCCACCATTGACACTAGTTTAAACCTGCAAGTGACCCGTGCCCCATGCTACAGAGGAAGGCGAAAAAAACCCCAGGGTCTCTGCCAATCTGCCCCAGGGGAAAATTCCTTCCCAACCCCAAATATGGGGATGGGTTAGCCCCTGAGGATGTGGGCAAGACCCATCAGCCAGACACCTGGGAGAGAATTCTCTGTAGTAACAGATTTGCCCTGTCCTAGATTTTGAGTCCAGATTTTTTCTGCATCAGCCAGGTCCCCTGAACAGACCTTCCCTGCATTAACCATTCCATGCCTGAAGTTGAATCGCCTCTTTCTCTGCTGGTAAGTTCATACGTTTATTCAACTTTCATCTTTTATTTTAACTGCTCAGATTAACATCATCAAAGCGGCTGCTCCCTGGAAGCTAGGGCGGAAGCCAGAGAAGAGAGCTTTGTTACTTGGTGGTAGTCTGGCCAGAGAGCAGGATGCAGCTGGAATATTTAGAATCACAGCTGTCGACAATGTTCTGTCCACTCCTGGTGCCTAGAGGAACAACAGTATTCCCTGGCCAGGCCGTGTACATCCAGTACTGGACAAGTTACTCCATGGAGCAAGAGAAGTTCCATTGACTTTAGTGTACAATGAATGCATGTGTTTGAAGGTATCTTATATGCACATGTATTTAAATATGTGTAGGTGTGTGCTTGTATGCATATGTGTGTATATTTACATATGTGTGTGACTGTATTTGTGTGTGTGCCTGTGCAAGGGTGTGTGTAAAAGGTACAGTATATATTTATATGGGTGTAGGTGTGTAGGAACCGATGTAGGTGTGAGTATGTGTTGATATGTGTCCACGGGGTGTGTGTAGTCATGTGATTAGGTTTAGGGGTGTGTAGGGGCCACCAAATGAAATTAATGGGTAGCAGGTTTAAAACAAATAAAAGGAAGTTCTTCACACAGTGCACAATCAACTTGTGGAACTCCTTGCCTGAGGAGGTTGTGAAGTCTAGGACTATAACAGCGTTTAAAAGAGAACTGGATAAATTCATGGAGGTTAAGTCCATTAATGACTATTAGCCAGGATGGGTAAGGAAGGGTGTCCCTAGACTCTGTTTGTCAGAGGGTGGGGATGGACGGCAGGAGAGAGATCACTGGATCATTACCTGTTAGGTTCACTCCCTCTGGGGCACCTGGCATTGGCCACTGTCGGTAGACAGGATACTGGGCTAGTTGGACCATTGGTCTGACCCAGTACGGCCGTTCTTATGTTCTTATCTACAGGAGGGGTGTGTGTGTATGAATGTATTTACACGTGTGCAGATGGATAGATGTGTGTGTGTGTGTGTGTGTGTGTAAAGGGCATTTAGATATTTCTAAAATAGTGCGTGTCAGTGTGTGTTTGTAGGGGTCTGGGTATGTATAAATATGTTTGTGTGCATAGGACAGTGTATACATATTATGCGTACACAGATATTTATGTCTATGTGAGTAGGGGGATACGATTGCCTTTATATGTGTAAATGTAAATGTGTGAAATGTGTATACATTTAGATGTATGTGTGCTTAAGGGGGTGTATGTTTATGCCTATATGTGTGTGCTTATAAGAGTGTGTGTGTGTGAATAGGAGCCTGTGTGTGTGTGTTTGTTTACGGGCACGAGTGTACGAAAACATCTACACTGCAGCTGGGAGCAAACTTCCTAACTCAAGTAAATGGACATTTGCTAGCTCGGCTCGAGCCAGCAAGCTAGCAGTGTAGCCAGAAGTCGCACTGGGGTGGCTTGGGCTAGTCACCTGAGAACAAACCCACCTGGACCCTATGGGTCGGACTCAGATTAACTCGAGTGGGATCCTGGCCGGCTAGTTGGAGCTGTCGCCAGTGCTACCCTGAGCTACACGGCTACTTTTCAATGCTTGCTCCCAGATGCAGAGTAAACGGACCCTATGTGTGCACTGGAGTGTGTGTGTGTGTTCATATACGAGTGTGTGTGTGTGCATTGGGGGTGTGTGTTTACATGTAGAAGTGTGTGTGCATATAGGGATGTGAGTGTGTGTGTTTACATGTATGAATGTACGTGTGTGTTGAGGGGTGTGTGTATTTATATGTATGAGTGTGTGTGCATAGGGGTGTGAGCATGTGTGTTTACATATGTGAATGTAGGTGTGCGTTGAGGGGTGTGTGTGTGTATTTATATGTATGTGTATGCATGCATATAGCGGTGTCTGGAGCTCTGGAGTGGGGATGATGGCCGTGGACTCGTGCGCCTTTTGGCCTGCTTTTCCCAGGATGACACTAGAGGTCTGCCGGCTGTCAGACTAACCTGGGCTCCCTCCCTGATCGGGGCCCCTTTCCGGCCGGCTCACACCCATTGCACACAGAGGTCCATTCAGTCAGTCAGCACCGTGAGGAATGGCACGCTGGGACCCGTAGTCAGCTTTGCACACCTCCTCTGCCTTGGTAGGAATGTCAGAGGCACACAGACGCCAACTCTCCAGGGTGCAGATAACCTGGCAGCCTCTCTCCAGGGTGCAGATAACCTGGTCTCAAAGGTCCGTATATCAAAGTCGTAAATGTCATCGCCGCAAAGGGCGCAGTACGCAGATCATTCCCAGTTCATGTCTCCTGTTCAGTGGCAAGTGATAAAAGAGAGATGATCTTGCATTACAGAGCTGGCTTGAAACCTCAGCACTGGCCTCGGAGACTCTGGTGCCCTAAGCAAGATTAGATCACGGAACTCCACATGGTGTCAGAGACAGGAGAGATTTTAGATGGAATATCTTAAAGGATGGTTTTTACGACTTCACCTAACTTCAGAGGAAAGGGGCCAATAGCAGCACATCACTGTCTTCTTGTGCTGTGCTTGACAGAGACCCCCCTCCCGTCTGCTTACGGCCAATTCCAAGTTCCTTGTGTTTTTATTTGCCACTCGGAGTTCCTGTCCTGCAGATCTATCCATCTATCCGTTCCAAAGACAAGACATCGAAACATTTCATTAAAAACCCGACCCGGTTGCTAGGCGACTGCCAATGTACTTACCCTTCACATCACTTACAAAACTCGAGCAAATAAATGAATCACTGAGGACATCATAAACCTCACGCTGCTCACATGATAAACACCAACACCCTGACATCAGACACTCAGCAGATGTAAATCTATCTCAGTCCACTGAGCTTAATAATAACGCCACCTCGCTCTTTACATCGGTAGATCTCAAAGCACTTTGCAAATTGGGCCCCCAGCATCATTATCTCCATTTTACAGTTGGGGAAACTGAGTCAGAAGGCGGGGAAGTGACTTGCCCAAGATCACCCAGCAGGCCAGTGGGAGGGCCAGGAATAGAATCCAGCCTAGTGCTCTAACCGCTAGGTAGCCCTGCGGGAGCTGGGCTGATTAATGCCAGCTGAGGTGCTGTCCCCTCTCAAGTACAAGGAAATGCTCATCCTACCATACGTGCAAGGCCTAGGGCCTGGCAGATCAAGAAGGAGCCTGTATCTCTTCCAGTGGATGTTGGACGGGACAAGAAGTGGATACCTCTAGCCCTGGCTGGTGAGCTCCATTTGTGGTTGTCGCTCCTTGGCCCCCACGTGTCCCTCTCCTGAGGGGGAGGGAGGCTGCTGCTGTCCCCGGTTTCATTACAGCGGAGCAGAACCAGAGCCTGAAAAGACTTGTTAGGCTCCTCTAGTTCCTCTCCAAAGCAGGCTTGTCCCCTGCAGTGCACTCCCCAGTGCTTTGCCAAGCTGCGGTTTTCCATCTATGGGGCTCCATCCCTCGCCCGGGGAGCCTAACCGGTCTCAGCAGCAGGAGACATATTCCTGCTGTTTCACCCACATTTCCCCTTTTCTTACCTGCGCCCTAGCGCGCCACCCGGAGTCGCCTTCAACATCCCCCCGCGTGGTGCTTTCGCATCCCAGCAGACGGTCGCTACGGCCCTCCTCTCCCCGTCACGGCCTGCGCAGGTCCTGGAGCACCAGCTCAGGCCCCGTCGGTCTCAAGCCTGCCCCGGGGCCATCTTTAGCAGAGCTGGAGGGGAGCCAGTCTCGGGGGAGACAACAGGCACTACGCTGCTCAGTTGCCATCAGCGGCTGTGGAACAGGGAAGGGCCCGGGCCAGCGCCTCAGCTGAGGCCGTGTTCTCAGCTCTGGTTGGCAAGGCCAAAAAAAGAGAAGAAATCTTTCCAGGAGGCTGGCAAGTCTCTGACATGTCGGGTTATCCGCCTCCTCCGCTGCCAGGAGAGAGCGCGGTCGCTGCCTGCCGAGCTGGCATTGTGCTCCCTGCAGCTGGCTGGCCCGTCCTCTACATCAATAGGCGGCTTTTGCTTCTCAGGCTGGTAACCTTCATTCCTAAAGACTGGACTGGGCTATGCTGTCCTGATGGGACCCCGAAGGGGCTCCAACGGGGCCAGCGGATGGGACCGACAGCAGAATTGGACCCTTTAACTGATGCGTCTCCTGTGAGAGCCCGGTGCCTCTATTACCGCTGCTGCCAGCGTTCACGCCCATCAGCTAGTGGGCCTTGGTTTAAGAAGAGACCTGTCCTTTCCTACAGCTTCTGTGTGGGGCCACTGTCAAAGAGGGACCGCTGGTCTGATCCAGTCTGGCCGTTCCTGGGCTCCGAGGCTAGGAAAAGTGGGACCCCCCCATCCATGTAACAGCAGCAGTGGAAGCGCTGTTGTCCATGCGACCTCGATGAAATGCCTGAGCCCTGCCGTGCTGCAGCTCCCCCCAGCACCGAATCATAGGTTCTGCCTTTGCCCGCGCCGTCAAGGCCCCCGTGAGCCAGGTTTCCCTGGGGGTGGGCGTCTCTCTGGGCCGTGCCAGGGCTGTGCGGGGTTATTCAGGATTGCTGCCAGGAATACAGCCGCTCGAAAGCAGTTTAAGCCAATCCAATCGCCCTGCAATTGGTCTGTATGATTTTGCTGATTCTCAAATGACTGGGCCCCAGTGGTTCCTGGTGCTTTGCTGAATGCTGATTGCTTACCCGCAGCTGAGCTGAACTGCTGGGAGGATGCATTGCCACACGGCCCCTGCTCCCGGTCAGCTTAAACAGCCTCATTCCTCCCCATCTGTCTGCAGTGAGGCGAACAGAGCCACGGCAGGGCCCAAGAGGCCCACCAGCAGCTCATCAAGGCCCTAAGAGGAGGTGAACCCAACCCTGGTTGTCACCTCCTTGACTCACCTGCCTGGGAGATTTTTAAAGCAGGTTCTTTGCCTAGGGGAAGGGAATGTTTCCCCCCCTCTCTTCCCACCGCCCAGCCCAAGTCTCTGAGTCACTGTAGCTCGGCGTCCCAGCTTTGTGCAGGCAGGAAAGAAGAGATGGCTACATCAAAGCGAAGGATGTATGTGTGAGCACCTCGGCCATGCTAGTCTGGAAAGAGCCCTCTTCCAAGAGACAAGCAGGGCTGCTAGGGGGAGGTAGGAGAGACGGGGGCTCCAGCTGATTGTGGATCTGGTCCATCTTCTCCCAACCCAACTTCCCCCACTCACTGCTGAGAATATAAACCTGTAGGCCTGGGAGATGCCCTCACCTGGCAGAAGGGAGAAGCTGGTGGAGTTCCTGAGATCCTCCCTGCTGGGGCTGGGCTGGGCTTCTTCAGCTGTTCAGGTATGTTAGGATCCCAGGGCATCGAAGCTGGAGGTGTGGCGGCTCTGTGTGTCTTGACCCCCTTGCTGCTGGTTGCTGGGTTATAACGGCCCCCCTTCGCTGAGCCGGGAAGGGGAGCGTGTGGCCCTGGCAAACGTACTGAGCAGCTGGAAAGTCAGCTCGAACCCCTGCCAGAATCTCCTGGGGTTTGGAGGGGGAATCATCCCAAGGAGAGCGTCCAGTCCCACCCTCGGCCCAGATCAACCCCAACCCCTCCCACAGCTGCATTCACTGAGCCCTCAGCCTCCGGGGGGGCGTGGATATTAAAGCGATGGGTGTTTTATCAGCCCCAGGGATAAGTGAGTGGGTGAACCGATTAGCCTAAGGGAGCGGCGTTTGTAGGGTTTATGGAAGGTGCTGGGACATCCCTTGGGTCCCTCTCTGCCTCTTTTACGCTCGCTTTTTGTTCCTCCCGTGCAAAGAGGTGGGAGCGGAGGCTCTACTCCATGGCTAGATCAGCAGCAGGGCTGGCATCCTGCCTCACTGTGTATCACTCACCCAGCCAGAGTTTTTTGGGATCACCCAATGTCACTCCTGGCTCTGCCACTGACCTGCAGCGTGACCTTGGGCAAGTCCCTTCCCTGCTCTGTGCCTCAGTTTCCCCTCCCACCCTCTGTCATGTCGCTTTAGGCTGTAAGTCCTTCCAGGCAGGGGCCATCTCTTGCTGTGTGTGCATGGGGCCTAGCACTCTGGGCTCCTGATCTTGCTTGGGGCCTTGAAGCGCTAAGGTAGTACCCCCAACAATCGTCTCGTGGCCCTGATGCGGGGTTTTCTGTGACATCATCACATGGCCCTGCAGCAGGGCCTCAGCCGCCCTGGGAGAAGTTTTTCTCCATCACTTGTTGCTGGGCGGTGAGCCAGACCTGCCAGCAGCTGGGCCTGGAAGAATGCTCCTGGCACCATGTTTCCATCAATACCCATCGGGGGGTCTATTCCAGGGTAATGGATTGTTGTCTGGTGTCTTCTCAGCTCCCGCCATGGGCGGTTCAGTAGCTGTTTTTTCTCTGCTGGGTCTTACCTCAAAGGCTTCTGCGTTCCAGGTCATGCGGAAGAGGAACAACTTTGCAGCCGCTGCCTGTGAGCGGCAGGGCTTCCTGTGCGGAACGTCACAACAAGGGCACTGCCAGGCATCGCCCAGGGTCTCTGTAGGCTCTGGCAGTACTATCTGGGGTTTGCATCCAAAGCCTGGGAATGTGCATGGAGGATCCAGCCTCCAGGAAAGCCACAGAGCTTCTTATTGGGGGAAATTCTTTGGCCTGTGTCATGCAGGCGCTGAGACTAGATGATCAGTGTGGTCCAATCAATGGGTCACGTCCTCAGCGGGCAGACATCAGCGTCGCCCGGTGAATTTCAGGGGGGCTAAGGCGCTGGACCTATGAATCCAGAAAAGTTATCCTTGAATACAATAACCCTTAGCACCATACTGCGCTTTTCTTCCAGAGATTTCAGCAGAGAGTGGGTTTCATTAGACAGCTGGGGAAACTGAGTCACGCAGCAGGAAAGTGATTTGCCCAAGGTCAGCTAGGGAAGGTAGTAGCAGAGATGGGAATTGACCCCAGCTCGCCTGACTTCCACGCACTGGCTCTCTCCTCTGAAGCACCTTGACTGTGTTGCTATTTATTGCAATGCACTGCCGGCTGCACAGCCTCTAGGGAATAACCCCTACTCTGGGAACAGCTTGGAACGACGCTGAGAGCTGTTACGCTCGACCGCAGTGCTGGTGCATTAATACGCCACTTGCAGAGCACCTATCTCCCTTCCAAGGCTCCTCTTTTTGCCCTGGCACCTCAAGAGGGTGGCAGCAGATGGGGGCAGGGGATGGGGCATTATTTGTGAGAGCCAGAGGGTTGGCGGGGAGACTCCTGCCTAGTGGATGGGGGCTGGGGGTGGAGTTTTGCTGGGGCCGGGGCTTGATTTGGATGGATTGTTATTTTAAACCAATGCAGGGGTGCCCTGAGTAAGAGATGTAACATCCCTGTCAATCAAAAGAATGAGCCATGAGGCCACGGGCGAGATCAGAGCCCCACTGTGCTAGGTGCTGTACAAACCCAGGCATTGCTAGACCAGAGCAGACCACCGGTGCGTCTAGTGTGCATCCTGCCTTAGACAACAGCAGCAGGAAACCTGGGGGTCTCCAGACATGGACGCCAGCAGGGAAGAACCTGCCTGTGACTTGTTAAGGGAGGGCTGCCTGGGGTGTACAGGGGGATGAACAGTCTTCCCTGATATCTGTCCACCCACCACATTGGCATCTGCACAGGCCACCCGCCACGGCTGAGTCCTTTCAATGGGAGGTGCTGCCTTTCGACCCCTGGCCAGGACACAGCGCTGGGCGCTGGCTCTGCTATTCCTTGCAGAGCCGGGAAAGCACGTGCTAGTGCAGATCTGCTCCGTCCATTCCGGCTGGCTTGGGGGACGGTGCTGGGCCGGCCTCACCCCTGAATGCGGCTGGGCAGTGGATGGATCCTCTGCTGTCTCACGCCCACTGTTTTGTTCTCCGGGACTGGCCCGAGTGTGGGAAAGGGGAGAACTTAAGGTCCCCCTGGGGACTCCTCTTCAGCCAGGTGCAGAGTTTCTGGCATCGGGACACAGGTGCGGCAGAGTCCTGGGCTCCCCATCCCCTCGATCTACAGCTGGGCTTTGCCATCTGGCTCATCTCTCGTCACGGCACCGCTCCACCGTGGGACCACGTTGCAGCTTCCCGGAAGCTAGGCTGACGGACCATTGAAAATCTCCACCTCTCCCGGATAGCAACGGTTGGGGTGTGGCCGGATGGCTGGAAGGGACAGGAGTCGCATGTCAGCTCCAGAGGTAACACTGCCTGCTGCTTGGCCCTCCACTGGGCTGCTGTTGCACCTGTTAGCCAGGGGAAATCTTGCACACGCTCCTTCCCCCTGTGACGTTATTGACATAAACTGGGACCATATAGATCATTGTTGCAACCAAAGTCCTGTAGTGGCACCCAAATCTTGTGTAAAGGGGGTCAAATGGGGTGTCTAGGACAAGGTTATGGTTTACTGGTTATGATTATGCTGTCTATATGTATGTATCAGTTTTGTAGTCGAAGTTATGAATATTGGCTCTATACTGTCTGTATGGCAAACTTATGCTATGCTTCTGGGTGACATCCCAGACAAGCTGAGATTAGCTCTGCCTAGCCTGCTTGATGGCCCATTAAGGACCATCAGCTATACAATGGACCCATTGAGAGAAGGCAGATACGCCTTGTACCTCAGCAAAGTATGCAGGGACTGGCCCATGTGACTCCAGACTCCATGTTGCTGTAATTTAAGAACAAAGAGGTGTTCTTACACCTGGAAAAGACTATATAAGGCTGATGCCTGATCTCCATCTGGTCTTCAATCCTGCTTCTTACCTCTGGAGGAACTTTGCTACAAGCTGAAGCTTTGAACAAAGGACTGAGGACCCATCCCAGCGGGGGATGTATTCCAGAGACTTGATTTGAACCTGCAATTTATTCCATCGCTGCTGCAAGCCTGAACCAAGAACTGTGCCATTACTGTATGTAATTGATTCCATTTAACCAATTCTAACTCTCATCTCTATCTTTTTCCTTTTATGAATAAACCTTTAGATTTTAGATTCTGAAGGATTGGCAACAGCGTGATTTGTGGGGAAGATCCGATTTGTATATTGACCTGGGTCTGGGGCTTGGTCCTTTGGGATCAGGAGAACCTTTTTCTTTTACTGGGGTATTGGTTTTCATAACCATTTGTCCCCATAACGAGTGGCACTGGTGGTAATATTGGGAAACTGGAGTGTCTAAGGAGATTGCTTGTGAGACTTGCGGTTAGCCAGGGGATGAGACCGAAGTTCTCCTAGTCTGGCTGGTTTGGTTTGCCTTAGAGGTGGAAAAAACCCCAGCCTTGGGCTGTAACTGCCCTATTTGAGCAATTTGTCCTGAGTTGGCACTCTCAGTTGGGTTCCGCCAGAACCGCATTGTCACACCCCCATTCGGTCCATGCTCACTGGAGACCCAGCCACGAGGCTGTGAGAGCTGTGATGCCCGACTCGCCCCCTGCAGCTGTTTGTTTGTGGGTGTAAATGTGGGGCCAGAGGACCAGCCTCTGTTAAGCCAGAACATGGACAGGTGCAAGGTCATCTTCCCCCTCACCACCTGGAGCCAGTGTGCGTCCCACTTGGCCCCGAGGGGCCAGTCTCTGCAGCCATTTCTGCTTGGCCCCTCTGCAGGGCATGCTGGCAAGAGGGCCTGGCACGGCCAGCAGTGATGGTGGTTTTGTCATGTGGAGACCAAGCCACTGTGCCCCAGCAAGCTCATTGCACCATCATAGACTCGTAAGACTGAAAGGGACCTCGAGAGGTCGTCTAGTCCAGTCCCCTGCACTCATGGCAGGATTAAGTATTATCTAGACCATTCCTGACAGGTGTTTGTCCAACCTGCTCTTAAAAATCCCCAATGATTGAGATTCCACAACCTCCCTGGACAATTTGTTCCAGTGCTTAACCACCCTGACAGCTAGGAAGTTTTTCCTAACATCCAACCTAAACCGCCCTTGCTGCAATTTAAGTCCATTGCTTCTGGTCCTCTCCTCAGAGGTTAAGGAGAACAATTTTCCCCCCTCCTCCTTGTAACAACCTTTTATGTGCATGAATCTGTTGAACTCGCACACAGCGATCGCCCAACCAGCCCCACAGCTCGGAACACAGAAGCCTTCCCTGTCGCCAGCCTGCAGGAAGGGGCTGTCATGCAGGAGCCTAATTCTGAAGGGTGGCATTAACCGGCTTACAGTCGGGATTTAGAGCGGATTAAAGCCAGGATTAAATGGACCCTTGAATGGAACCTCAGCGTCACGCTGTCTCTGGGAAGCATGCAAGCGCCTCGCGTGAGTTGTCTCTGCGGCTTTCCTTTCTGTGCTGCAGAGGCAACCACCAACCCCGGGCACGGATACAGCGGGCATTACCCCACTGCCTTGTTTTTGCCGGGTGCATTTTTGATTTGCATTAGTGCTTTATCTCCAGCAGAGGGCATCCTTCCCCTGTGGTTAGGCCAAAAGCTACAGGAACAAAGAGGCAAATTCTGGAGAGAAGATGATCATTCCATGTATTTGTGATGCTGAAAAAAAAAACCACCCTAGCATCTCCTTTTGCTCCGGTGTTGCTGTCTCTTTGCTGTCAGTTTAATACAGGCATTTCCCCCGCTTGTGTGCCCTCCGCTCGCCTGCCTGTCTCTTCTAGATCACTTTACATCTGCAAACATGTCTATAATTCAGGGGGAGGCAGGGAAAGAGGCACAAATCAGAGCGACGGCTTGGTTAGGGGGATCAAAACAACCAACCCAAGTCAGGGGAGGAGGTACACCTGCTCTAGCAGCCCTACAGCTGTACTGCAGGTGCCATCCCCAAGGTTATGCTGGGCTAGCACTTGGATAGGAGACTGCTGTGTCCCCTCTGAGTCAGCACTGGGAGGGGAGACACTGCTGCTCCTTGGGCTGCGGGACGGAGAACCAGGGCCCTTGCAGTCACTAAAGAGCCCCTGGTGTTCTTGGAAGTCAGGATATGATCTCCAGTACTTTGACTAGTTAGGGTTTCGATTCGCAGAGTTTAAGGTCAGAGACCAGTCCCATTTCATCATCTAGTCTGACCTCTTGTAGAGCACAGGCCATTCAGTTTCTCCAGCTACACCTTTATGGAGCCCAGTAACTTGCGTTTGGCTAAGGCATGGCCTCCAGTCCTGATCGGAGGACATCCAGAGCTGGAGAATCCGCTTCCTCCCGGGAGAGTTTGTTGCAACGGTTAATTATGTTCTGCCCCCGCCCTCCCATTTGCTCCTGCAAGTGGACACGCTCAGCATGACCCGTGGCCGCCCTGCGCCCCGTGTGGTCATTTACGGCAGCGCACTACGCTACCATTCCCATCCGGTAGCGTTTGACGCTCACTTTGCACGACGATGAGTGACTGCCCAAGGTGCAGGGCCCGGCGAGTCGGGCCCCGTTCCTGTCCTGCCTGATTGGGTGTCGTTGCTGTGTGCCGCTGTGCACCCCAGAGACAGATGCTTTCCTCTGGCGGATGCGGCGCTCTTCATGCTGAGGGTGTCGGTGTTGTGCCTGCAAAGTGCTTTTTCCTCCGCTGGAACAGAGGACTCTATCGAAATGGGAGTTAGCTCAGACGTCAGGTGCTCCCATATCTCCAGATATCCCCACTCTTTGTGCTGACGGAGGTGGAGAGTGAGGGGCTCCAGGGATTATAACTGGGACATTTCTCTCCTCTTCCAGGGCGTGGGGAGGCAGTTCCCCCTGGCTTTATCGACCCTGGCGTTTTTCTCCCAAGCTCACACTGTTGCATTAGCATCAGCGCCGCTCCACTGGTCGCGGAGTCGAGAGCCCTAGTGTAGACGGATCCCCTGTGTTTTAACCCAGGGCTGCTAAAAAGACCAGAAGCTGGTCTGCACAGTGCAACCACTAGGGGATGCTGCCCCAGAACGGTAGCGGGGGTGCAGAAGAAACATACCAGTGTGGATGAGGCCTACGTGAGCAGGGGAGTTAGGACTCAGTGAGAAAAGAGCAGGGAGGGGCTGGGGCGTGGCGGCTGGAATCCCTGAGGGCGTCCCATCCCTTGTCCCGCCCAGCCAGGAGAGCAGGCTGCCTGCAGCCCTTCCCCGCCCCGCGAGCCTCCTCATCCAGCCACGGTTCTCACCTCCAAGCCCCTGCAATTTACGAGCTCCCTTCCCCGCAGCCCCCCTGTCACCTTGAGCCCCCCTCAGCCCTCCCCCTGCTCTGATCCCAGACCAGAAACCCTGACCAGCCCCCGGAGGCCAGCCCAGAGCCCGATGGGGCCGGTCCGACCGAGGAATTTGCTTCCACCAAACACGTTGCACGGTAACAGGAGAAACAGCTGCCGCCCGGCTCCGGAACAGTTGCGGCGCCAACCTGTGCAGCATAAATCACCATCGCGGGCTCATCTGTTGCTTTTGGCCACTTGCAGTGATCAGAGACGAAACATGCGCTTGAGACAGACCGGCACAAACGGGGAGCTCCAAGAGACGGTGAGAGACGGTGCTGGAGCCTCGATTGGGGCCCAGGACGTGTCAGCGAAATGGATCTTCTTCCCGCCAACAAAGGCAGCTTTTGTCTGGGCTCTGCCGGCGGCTCAGCTGCATTGTTAGCACGGCTTCACCTCCCTGTTATTCTCTGTGTGTTGCTGTGGAGGTGACAGGGTTTCTTGTGATGTAGGGACAGCGCGGCAGTGACTCCCAGCCTCTCAGTGCATGTGAGCAGCGTTCCCACTGCCAGCCAGTGCAGCCAGCGTGTGAGCAGCATTCCCACTGCCAACCAGTGCAGCCAGCGTGTGAGCAGCATTCCCACTGCCAACCAGTGCAGCCAGCGTGCGAGCAGCGTTCCCACTGCCAGCCAGTGCAGCCAGCCTGTGAGCAGCGTTCCCACTGCCAGCCAGTGCAGCCAGCGTGTGAGCAGCGTTCCCACTGCCAGCCAGTGCAGCCAGCGTGTGAGCAGCATTCCCACTGCCAGCCAGTGCAGCCAGCGTGCTAGGGGAGCATTCCCACTGCCAGCCAGTGCAGCCAGCGTGCTAGGGCAGCATTCCCACTGCCAGCCAGTGCAGCCAGCGTGCTAGGGGAGCATTCCCACTGCCAGCCAGTGCAGCCAGCGTGCTAGGGGAGCATTCCCACTGCCAGCCAGTGCAGCCAACGTGCTAGGGGAGCATTCCCACTGCCAGCCAGTGCAGCCAGCGTGCTAGGGGAGCATTCCCACTGCCAGCCAGTGCAGCCAGCGTGCTAGGGGAGCCAGCCAGTGCAGCCAGCGTGCTAGGGGAGCATTCCCACTGCCAGCCAGTGCAGCCAGCGTGCTAGGGGAGCATTCCCACTGCCAGAGCCAGCATGCTGGGGCAGGAGAACCACCCAGTCCTACACACTCAGTGCAGTCAGCATGCTACAGGCTGCGTTCCCATGGCCAGGCAGTGCAGCCAGCGTGCTAGGGGCAGGATAACCACACAGTCCCACACCCAGTAGAGCCAGCGTGCCACAGGCAGCATTTTCACTGCCAGACAGTGCAGCCAGAGGCTGAGCAAAGGAGTCCCAGTAGGCTCCGGTGAGTGCAGCAGAATCCAGACATCAAATCCAGGTAGTAGCCAGACCTGTGGGCGCTGAGCCGGGGCCTCTCTCTTCCCTCTCCCTGGTACCTTTTGCCCTCCCTCAGCAGCACATCCACATCTCCATGCACACCCAGTCTTGCCGGGCCAGATCTTGCTGTCATTACACCGGTTTGACGCCAAGGAGGGTGTAACCAAGATCAGCAGTTGGCCCATACACCAGCAGGAGGGTCCTCTTCCCCTCCCCCCAGATTCGGGGTGGGGGAGCGTCCCACGGCCCCCTCTTTGTGTAAAGGAAATTGAATCCCCTTGGAAGCAAGCGCTCCTTGTCTTGGAGGAGGAAGCCTGCCTCGCAGACACTGCCAGTCAATATGAAATGAAAGTCTGCCGCATGAAAAGAGAGAAAAGAAAAGACAAATGGCATCTGGGCCAAACAGACTTTCCCTTTCTTTCTTTCTTTCTTTCTTTCTTTCTTTCTTTCTTTCTTTCTTTCTTTCTTTCTTTCTTTCTTTCTTTCTTTCTTTCTTTCTTTCTTTCTTTCTTTCTTTCAAAAGCAGCCCCTTTGGACTAGCTAATATTTAGTGCCTCGTGCAATTTCCCAGCACTCCGGTCCCGCCTGGAAGTAGGTCAGGGTTCGGAGCCTGTCTTGCCATCTCTCACAGTTTGTTTGAACACTGTTATTTTTAATCTATAAAAAAATTCTTTCCCTGCCTCTGAAGACCTGGGCTCGGTCCCTGATTAACTAGGCTCTGCTAGCGCGGGAGAGCAGCCGATGCCCATTAATGCACAGCTCAAGGCTTGCAGCGCTTCTTGCTAAGGGCAAAGAAATGATGAGACACCGTGGGCAGCCAGATAGTTTCGAGCGAGGGAAAGGCCGGGCCAGGAGAGGGCGGTGGGAACGGGATGGACTCGGAGCGCAAGGCTCTTGGGTTTATTCTCAGTAACGCTCCCGGGCCGGTGCTCCCAGGTTCCTGAAACTCCTTCCCCGGCAGCTGGCCTAAGCACTTTGCAAACCTGAGCAGAATCCTCTGCCAAGGACACCTCCTGCCGCCGGTGAGGTGAGGGATGGAGGGCAGAGCCCGCTTCCCTGCTGCCCTTGGCTATCAGTGACAGCCCTTGGGGTTAACCCAGTTTGCATCCGGCTCAGGCTGACCTGGGGCACTTTCCCCTTTGGTCACTGACTCCTGAAATGCTGAATCAGGAGACTGGCGGGGGGAGCATTAGCAATAGATAGCTAGATTAGATAGATAATATTGTCTCTGCTAAAGAAAGCCATCTGACACCCTTTTAAGCCCACATGCTCTTGTTTCTCTGCCGGCTGCTTGTTACCCTCCAGAGAGCAGTGCAGGCCAGTGGTCTGAACACCAGGCCTGGTGCCAGGCACTTCTGAGATCTCATCTTGCCTCTGCTACCAGCTTGTCTCCAGGCCTCAGGCAAGTCCCTTAACCCCTCTGCCTGGGTTTCCCTGTGGGGCATGATGCAATCCACCTGGTTGCCTTGGAGAAAGCCCCTTCTCTCTATGGCCAATAGCAGGAATTCAGGTGACACTGGCCACCACCAGGACAGGATGGCTTGGAGCTGTAGGCCTCAGGCGCACCACAGCTTGACTCCCTCCCCGGTGGAACCAGAACGTCAAAGCCTGGGCGTCTTGATTCAGCCCTTCGCCCCGTGGAGGCAGAGAAATAAAACCCAGGCTCTTTTCGGCTCTCCGGGACTGTGGGCGCTGACGATTCCCATGATACATTCCATAAGGGCAGGGGCGTCTCTTCCCCTCATTGTCGGGAAGGTGAGTCTGTGCCAGCTGCCAGCCCACCCCAGAGGTGGCTGCATTTCAGTGGGGGGTAAAGGGATTCTGGAGCGTGACTTAGTAAAGCTCTTTGGGCTCCTTCAAGGGGACTCAGGCATGTGGCTGCACTTGTCACGCATACCTCCACAGTGAGCCACCAAGATGGCGGACAGGCGCCTTTCCCAGCAGCCCTACGGCTCTACCACTTAAGCTAAAGAAGCAACTCCCTTCGGTGCTAGCAGTAGTAGGGCTGTTATCCTCCAGGAGCCCACCCACTAGAGAAGGACGCTGCACCATCTTTGCCAACAGGTTGTGCATCCGCCCCTGGGCTAAGGAGGCCCCCCCACCCTCAGTCCTGCATTGACTCCACGTGCAGGACAACTGCCAGCCGAGGCCAAATGTTTTCCATCCAGTTGGCTAATGAATCCCTCCAGCGTGGTTCTCTCAGAGCCTAACACAACCAGAGCCTCCCTCCCTCAGAGAAAGCCGCCTCACAATCTCCCTATTGTAACCATATGGAGCGTGCGGCTGGGCTGCACGCTGGGAGGTATTAATACACATGCCCTTGGGAGAGTTGTTTGTACTTTCACTTGGGTTTTGTCCGGATTTTGTTTCACATTTTTCTGGGCCTTCCCAGCGCTTTCCCTCACCAAGCAAAACAAACAAAGCTTCTTCCCCCAGCCCATCGCGCAGCTGCGAGGCGGCCTCACAATGGGGCTTTCTTGCCGGAGTTATGAAGATCGGCAGGGGGAGGTCACAGAATTCCCCCAGCGACTGCTTTCCCCGTTCGTTTTCGCCGGGCCTTGGAAGACCCCCGCCCTTCCCCGGACGGAGAGCTGGCAGGAAAATTCATTCTTGTGACCACTTCAGGAAGCCGTCAGCTCTGGAAAACAACAGGCATCCAAATAACGGCGTCCAGTAGCAGTCAGCGCTGGAATTACTTCATCCCACCGGCTGGAGCCGGTAGGCGTTAGACCTAGGAGACCCTGTACTCACCAGGCATCAGAAATGAGGTCCTGGCGTAATTCTCCAGCAAGTATGGAATCACTTCCCAGGTGTCAGCCGTGGCATCGCTCATTCCAGCCAGTGTCAGATGCGAACTATCTGTAGTCAATAGGGGCCAGATACGGGATAGCTGGACCCAACAGCCATCTGATTACTATGAGAGGGCCCCAGCCAGACTGCCCCCTCCCCGCGCCCGCCATCCTAGGTGTGGTACATACACTGAGTTCCTGCCCTGAGGCCAAGCCAGGCCAAGGGTGGGAGAAAGGAACGATCATTAGTCCCATTTTACAGATGACAGACTGAGGCCCTGGGAGGTGACATGGCCTGCCGGCTGTCCGTGGGAAAGCAGGGAACTGCAGTCAATTCTCCGCAGTCCCAGTCCATCCTTCCCCGCTCTCTAGCCAGCTATGGACTGACGGTATCTAACAGGCAGCCGACCTAGAGCGCCTGCATCTTCCACACAGGACACGGAACTGGGGTTACAGGAGGGAGACTCAGCCTGAGAAGCAGCTGGGTGTGAGGTCTGCGCCTCCAGCACCAGAGATGGAGTGTCCAATCCGTGCGGTATAGGTGACATCTGTGCCTGCCAGGTGTGGGACACCAGCAACCGGAGCTGATTCGGAGCTCCCTTGTGCCAGGTTCACCCATGTCTAACCCCGCTGGCCTTCTTGTCAGCGAGGGGCCCCGTGCAGCCGTGAGCCGCCAGGCGCCGAGCGAGAACAAGGCCCTTTCTAGTAGGCGTCGTGCGCAGAACAACTTTTCCACGGGCGCTGCTTGGAGCAGGTGTCAGGCAGAGGCGAAGGGGAAGGAGGGAGGCCCGGCGGGAACATCTGCTAGCCCAGCCTGGCATTGCAAAGGCTGTGACCGGGATTGGGCGGTTTGGAGAGTGTCACAGCCAATGCAACCCGCCCCCCACCACCCCTCCAAGATCATAACCTGGCCTGGCCACAGCCCTGGGATCCTGGAGTCCTCATACGCAGTGCACTGAACATGAGCTGGCATCTTTGAGTGGGTTGGGGGGGTTGTTCTGTGCATGTCATCTGGGGTGGTGTTGGGGGGAATAGGTGGCCGTCAAGAACCACCAGGGGCACATCGGTCAACGAGCGGCTGGCCCAGCTACGGCTGGGGGACCGGAGGGGAGAAGCCTCTCTCTGGGCGTGACTGAAAGCCCTAACCCTCACCCTAACCGCCCACCAGGCCCCTTAATCCCCGCAGCCGCTGGCGGAGATTTATGAGGAGTTTTGGCTCACTTGCTCTTTTCCTGATGCCTTGCCACACCCCGGTCTGCGGCAGGGGTCTGGGTGCTGCATACCGCCAGGGCCTCCCGGCGCAGCCCCCGAAAGGAAAGCTCAGTCGGTCGGGGCTATGAAAACCCTCCGGGGACGGACGCAGACCAGCAACGTTTGTCAAAACCAGTTCCTTCTCTCGCACTCGGCCGAGGCTGCAGTTACTGGGGAAGGCGGCTGTGTTAGGAAGAAGCCGCCCCTCCAGCCACCCACAGACACTCATCTGTAAAACACGGAGCTCAGTGTTCCCGTCGCAAAGAGGTGGAGATCCAGGGATGATCAGCCTAACCCGCCCCCGTGCTCCCTTTGAGTAGAAGCCATGGACTGGGGTAGATCCTTTGCAGTTCCCTAGGGAATGCCCTTCAGACTGAGCTACTCTTAGGGTGACTCGATGTCCCGATTTGATAGGGACAGTCCCGATTTTGGGGTCTTTTTCTTATATAGGCTCCTATTACCCCCCACCCCCTGTCCCGATTTTTCACACTTGCTGTCTGGTCACCCTAGCTACTGTGCCACCTTTGAGTAGGAAAGAGCCATTAATGTATCAGTGAGGTGCAATTAGGTGCCCAACTCCCATTGAATGCTAATAAGGATCTGGATGCCTAACTCCCCTAGGAAGCCCCCGAGAACCCTGATCATCTTAGGATATATCAGAGACCGGACACCGCCCAGGGTGACAGCCCAGCAAGACGGAGAGAGGATGGGTGAGGAGGCCGGTCTAGGAAGGATGGACTTGAAGGGAGGCGAGAAACAGCTCAGAGGGTTGGCCGTTGGGCGACAGACAGCACAAAGCTGAGAGTGGCAGGAGGAGGATGAAGTGGTGGGAGGAAAGACCTGGGAGAAATCTAGCTGTAGAAAGGCATCTCTAACGGAGCCCCCACCACATGGCTCATTAGCAAGGATTGAGACTCCCCAACCTTCAGCATGGCAGCCCTTCATCTCTACTCCTTAAGCAAAAAAAGCAACTCCGTTAGCTGCTAGCAGTAGTAGGTTGTTATCCTCCAGGAGCCCAGCCACTAGAGCAGGACACGGCCCCCTCTCTGCCAACACGTTGCACATCCACCCTGGGATCAATTCTCCAGACACCAGCCCTTAAATAGGGTCTGGAATATACGCCCCATGTCCTACACCTCTAGGATTGGCCCACGTGCCTCCCTACCCACGATCACCATCAAGCCGTACCACGGGGCGTGTGGCTGAGGTTTCCATCTGTTAGCAACGGGAAGCTCTGGTGCTCCCCTTCTGCTGAGAGTGGCCCCTGCAGAGTACAGTCCCCAGAGCCCTGTTGCATTGGGACCCATTATGTTGTGCTTCGAGACACCCTGCCATGCAGACTCAATTTCAGACCGGGTTTGTTTACTACAGCAAAGCTCTCAGTGGCTTTACATTGCTTTCGCTCTTCCTTCTTCTTCCCCGTGGCTCTCCCCCCGCCCCCGACACATCTGGCTCCCCGCCCCATCCTCCGACACATCTGGCTCCCGCTCCTTCTGTCTTTGTTTGTTTGTTCACAGTACAGCGGTTTCAAATGTTGGGAATCATTAGGCAATTAAAGCTTGTCGAGGCTGTCGTCGGGAAGCGCCGCTCCTCGAAAGCCTCTGAGATGCCGCGAGCGGGTCTCCTGCCTGCTGGGGAGGGAAGGGGGTGATTGCCAGGGGATAGAACAGGGGCAGCTGTCCAATGTCCACACCTCTACAGCACAGATCCCAGGAAAGCCGCTCTGGGAAGGTGGCTGCGGGAAGGTCCCTCGTAAGTAGTGACTTTTGTGGTGCCGTTTTACAAATCAGAAAGGGCCTGGTGCCCTCCTGCAGCCCTTTCCCCCAGTGCAAAGGGAGCATGAAACGCTGCTGTTCTGATCTGGTAGCAGCTTGCACCCAATTCACGCTGGTGCAAACGGCGGCACACGGGGCAGCCTCTAGAAAAGGGGGGCAGGAGGGGCGTTCCGATGACAAGTGAAGACGGTGGATTGTTGGAATACAGCTACAGGCACACAGGGGTGCCTGGTCTCCTTCACCTGGGAGGCAAGCTGCCAGCATGCATGTCTTCTGAAAGAGGGGTCACAGCCAGCCTGGCTGTTAAAGACTTGGGGTGAGACAGGCTTCACTGGACAGGAAAATGTCTGGTTAGATAAGTCTAGGCTCTAGAAAGGGTGATACGCTTTCCTTTTACATGTAACCAACGCCTTGCAATACTTCCGCCTACGTGCGCTCGCTTGAATGTCTCTCCGTGAAAGAAATGTCCGTTCGGTTTCGCTCGACACAAATCAAGGCGCTGCCTGCTAAACTGAGCTGCAAGCTAAGCGGTCCCGGGTCAGCAGAGGAGCCGGGAATCCTGTGCGCAGTCAGGGGACTGGCGGCTGGCCGCTGCAGGGGGACGCCCGGGGGGCTTGAGGGTGGAGTGAGCCTATCGCTAACCCGGAGAAGGACAGCGGAGCCTGCGTGGGCTGACAGGGGAGCGCTTGGCGGGGTGATGAACTCACTAGTCTCCCTTGCGCCTGCTACGGCGGCTCATCTCTGCACCCTGGAGACACCCATTTGCCGTGTGCAGTAGGGGAAACGGCTGTAACACTATCCGGGGGGGTTGTTATCCGCCTGGCAGCTGCTGCCCTGACAGCTCTGACCTGGCCTGCATTCCTTGGGGGTGGATATCACTCCAGGATCTCTCACCCCGGCTGCGTGGGTCTCTCCGCTCCCCCCTGGCCGCACTTGAGTCAAAGCCAGGCTCGCGGGTGGAGTAGGACGCGTGGCCGGGCGCGGCGGCACTGAGGGGCTGATGAGTTCCTGCCAGCTGAAGCTGGAGAGCCGGAGCAGCTGCCTCGGAGCACCCTCCCGAGCCACTTACAAAGATGCAGCAGGAAACGAGATTTGTCCTCTGAATCGTCGGGAAACCTGGGCTCTGAATTGCCGGCCTGCGTTCCCTGGGCTCGTATACATGCCCTTCCTCCCGCTCCTGGATACAACATCCCCCCGCTCGCATCCTGCTCCCAGTGGCAAAGCAGGACGAGGTCCACATGGATGCACAGGGGAACGGATCTCCCTGGGCTTGGCCCCCCCCGGCTGATCCAGTAACGGGCCCCTGCCCTGGGAGGGTCACTCTTTCCTGGACTGGCCTCCAGGTGCACCCACTCCTGGGCTTCTCCCCAGCCATCTCAACTCTGTCCTGGCAGAGCCAGGCAGCTCTGCATGGAGCAGAGTATCAGGTCTCCATGTTCCCCTAGTCCTGAGGTCAATGGATTCCTGCCCTGGAGAGTCTGACTCCCCTAGGGTGACAGGCCTGTTCTCTCCCATTGGACATCCGCTGTGCCCTGTAGGGGGCACCCTCTCTTGCGAGATTTCAGTCCCTGTGCCCAAGCAGCTCCCCCCAACACACGTGCTCCCATCCAGAGAAACAAGACCATTACAAAAGAGCCTTTCTGCAAAAGCCACCTGTCATGCTCACTCACGCGCCGGAGACACAGATGTGCGAGGAACGGCCCCTTCGTCGGCGGTGGACGAAGGATTTTGGATGGACACACAAGCAACCTAGGAAGAGTGCAAGAGACAGAAGCCCCCCAAGGAAACATGCAGGCCTCTGATGGTCCCCTTCTGAGCGTCTACGGAGCAGACCCTTCGCATGGGTATGAATCAGTTTGACTGCCTGCTTTCCCAGAGGGGTTCTCCCCTCATTCGCAGGGCGGGGCTTCTGGCTCGTTTTCAAATCCACAGCCCTCAACTCCCACCCGGCCCAGATGACTGGGGAGGAGGATGTAGTTCAGCTCCGGCCTCTCCTGACAAATGAAAGCTTGTTTTTTTCCCAGTCCATTGTAAATTCTCCAGGTCTCCGATCCCTTGCTGGCCGGGGAAGCAGGGAGGCTGAGGGAATACGAGTCTGAGTCAAAGGGCAAGTTTAGCTGAGGTCTAGGGCGAAACTTTCTCATGGCAAGAAGACGCATTCAACAGCAGAATGGACTCCAAGGCAGCTCAGTGGGGCACGCATCCAGGAGGAAGCCAGCTGGGTAAATCACAGCATCTTGGCTTATCATGTTGGTTTCCTAAGAAAGGAAACATGGCTGGGTCTGATCAGGGTTTGGAGGGGAGACCTCAAAAGAAAACTCAGATGCAGTGTTTGTAGCTCAGTAGGTGGCGCTCCGTCCCTCCCAAGGTCAATACTTAATCAGCCGAGGGGTAGCAACGCTGCTCCGGTGCCATCTTTGGGATGAGGCGTAAAACTCAAGCTTTGCCTGCTTGCAATCATGAAATGTCCCCTGGCGCTTTTCGGAGGAGTCGAAGTGCTAGTATCCTGGCCAATTTCCAACAGGGATAATTACACTCCAGCTACCTAAAACTCCCTCTGCAGTTTCAATCAAAGAAGTTATTCTTTACTTCCCCTTCTAAGAACACCGCAGTGTCGCCAGCGCAGAGCATGTGTCATGTTCCATCACGGTGGATGGAGTGAGCTTTTTGCCATGATTTGGATGGAAAGCGCTGTATACATTTAAGGGATCAGAACTTTAAGGCTTGGGCCTTCCTCTGTAATGGGAGATGCCAGATCCAAACACATCAAACTTTATGAAAGTTTTGGGGCCAGATCCAGAAAAGCTTGGATCGAATTGTGGATCTGAGTGACAGGATCCCCGTCTCTGATATTTGCGAGTGATGGAAAAGCCTCAGCTTGCTCGAAGTTTGGCTTGCTTTGAAGGCCCACTCAAGAGTTCAGAGCTTTGGGTTGGAAACACCGCCGAGCGCAGCCTTTCCATGAGCACTGTGATCATTCTCTTTCTAGTCCCAGATGTAGCAAGCGATGTGGAACTTGGAGGAAGGAGCACAGGTTGCAGGAGGGAAGAGTGTGGAGGAGGCCCCAGAAAGTCAGTCTGTGTGCACAGGACTGGAATGCCAGCTGCAGTTGCATCATCTTTGTAAACAGTCATCTTATCAAAGAGCCAGTTTACATTTAGAAACCTGGGGTCCTCTCATGTTATCACCCAGCATGTGGTATATGAGGCATCAGGCACACCCGAGAAGTGCAGGGCATCATTCCTGGATGGAAAATGTTCCATTGGGGTCTGGTCCATATTTTGGGTGAAGGTTCAGGTGAATTCTGTTTGTACCTTCACTGGTTCACTCAACCACAGTATTTGGCCCACTGCACAAGTTTTCTTTGACCCCGAGCATCTATGATTCGGTGCCCTTTATGGATGGAATCAGAACTGCTTATCCATGTGTCATAAACCCTCTACTGTTAGCAACTAGCTAGATCCATGCTAGCTTGAGTAACAATAGCCATGAAGCTGCAGGAGGTGACACATCCTAGCCCCACTTGCCCAGGATCCTGGATACACACTCAAGGGTCTAGCCCATGCCAACAACACCCATGCTGTTGTGGCTTCCCTGCTGTTGGTATTCAAGCTAGCTAGATCCAAGCTAGTGCAGGTATGTCTACACATGCTGCAATCACACATCCTGGAGACAGACCCTCAGGATCTGTGTCTCTGCATGTGGAGTTGCCCCTGAAGCAAAGTCAGAGCTGGAGCCGTCTCAGTTCGATCCATTTCTATGGAATTTGGTTTCCATAACCCTTGGAAAAAGCCAGAGCAAGCAAGAAACCTCCCAAAAAGAGGGACGGTGAGAGTGGCTCCAGCACTGTCCTTGATAAATCATCTTCTTCGCGGACTTGCCTACCTGAGCCCCCGTAGATCGGGCTGATATATAACCCCATCCTCGGAGTTCATTTATCAAAGCAAAAGAGAGGAGCCGGGAGGCCGGGGGTGTCCGTGGCAGCCCGTGCGTGTCACCATAAAGCAGGGGACGGGGGACACGCCGGAGCGTGCTGTTTATTTGCTCTTTCCCGATTTACGGTCCCTGTCAATTTCACTTCCTGGCCCTGTTTATCTTCTCCGTCCCCTTCTGATCACATTCTCTTCCGAAGCCCTGGCTCCCGGCCCACTCTGCAAGCCACTAACTTTTGTTTCCCAGTGCTCCCTGGGTCCTTGCCCCTTCAGCTTGTTCCCCATCTCTCCTTCTGCCTCTTTCTTCCACCATCACCCGCTATTGTTTGCATTAGGGTAGCTGGTAGCGTTCCAAAGGAGATCAGGCCCCCGTTATGCCAGGCACTGCACAGCCATATGGTGAGAGACAGTCCCGGCCCCAAAGGGGCCCGGCACACACAGGGAGAAAGAAGGATCAACATTTCCTAGCTTGGGAGCTGGGGCCCAGAGAGGCAAAGGACCAGATTTTCCAAAGAGCTCAGTACCCAGCATGCCGAGCTGTGTAAATGGAGAAGTGCAGGTGTGAGAAGTGCAGGTGTGTGTAGAAGGGGAAGGGCCATCTATCGCTGGATCGATTTTCTATTCGAGGCATCTAACCTTGATCTTTATCCCCATTTTGAGTCCCTGGAAATTAGAGCTGGCCAAACACCTGGGGACCTCTTCCCCAAATAGACGCTCCAATCAAAATCAGCATCCGCCCTTCACAGCACTCACTTCCTGCCGCTACCCCAGCCAATCAGTAACCAGCAGGAACAGGCCTGGCAACATGAGTTTTAAGGAGAGGGAATTTCGAACTCGTACCCAGGCGTATTTGCCACAGACACCTGATTCAAAGAGCTCACTCGTCCAATCAGGGAGCAGAAATAATCTCATGTGAGCCACAGAGCTTGGATTTTGAACAGCTGTTTTCCTGGCAGTGAATCAAGCTGGAGCGAGCTATGGGCCAAGAATGATTCACGCATGGGGTTTAGCAAGAGATAACAACGCTGTCAGCTGTTAGCAGGTGAGGCCAAACAGGAAATGAGTAACAGATGATTCATGATGAATGCGCTAGAAGAGGCAGCGCGGCCCAGTGGCTAGAGATCAGCAGGCCTGGCTTCTATTCCGGTTCTGCCACTGGCCTGCTGGGTGAGCTTGGCCAAATCACGTCCCCGCCCTGTGCCTCAGTTTCCCCCATCTGTAACATTGGGGATAATGATACTTTACTTCCCATGTAAACTGCTTTGAGATCTGTAGGTGAAAAACGCCTTCTAGCCATGCCAAGCGTCGTTATTCTGTACCCCCTTCCATCCAAGCACCTTAAAGCACTTTAATTACAAATATTAATGAAGACTCTTGGCCTCCGAAGCCCCACCCCTGTGATGTGTGGACGAAGCCTTTTGCAGCTAGGGAAATGAAGCACCAAGTGCACACAATGGGCCCAAGTTCAGCAGCAGAGCGAGGGACTGGACCCAGGAGTCCTGACGCTTGCTCCCGTGAGCTATTCAGTTCCGCTGTGGAGCCTGGAATAGAGCCCAGCAGTCTGGACTTCTAGTCCCACGGGCTATTCAAAGGGCCACGCACCTGGTGGAAAAAAGCCATTCTCTTCCCAGCGCTGCCCGAGCAGCCGAGCAGGCATAATACAGCAGCGTGTGTGAACCACTGCCCTGCCCCCATCCCGAGCGTTTCCTTCCCTGAGGCTGGGCCGGGCGGCTGTACATCATCTCATACAGCGAGGCAGGTAGGAAGCTCTGGGTGAGGATAAGTGAACTGCTTCCCCGGGCCCATTCTTGACGAAAGAACCAGTCTTTAAATCCCAGAGCCATGGCTGGGGCGCTGCGCCTCTCCCAACTAGGGTGACCAGATGTCCCGATTTTATAGGGACAATCCCAATTTTTGGGTCTCCTATTACCCCCCACCCCTGTCCCGATTTTTCACACTTGCTGTCTGGTCACCTTACTCCCAACCCGGCCCACTTTGCTTTGGACGGGGTGAAATAACCTGAGCGCTTCGGCCACGTTCCCTCTGCTGCCGCGCTGCATCCCTCCCCGCCCTGCGGGCCTTTTGCCAGCCCCACCTGCGGTGGCTGCCGTAGGTAACTTGGGCACAGTGACATCTCGCCAGGTGTGCGGACAGACCGGTAGCCTCACTACACCTCCGCAGAGTGCAGACTTGTTGATAAGAGCAGGTCAGAGACAGTCAGGCCTAGGCCCCAGCAGTCCTGACTCACAATACCCAGCTCTAACCACTAGAGAACACTCCCCTCCCTGCGCTGGGACTAGAACTCAAGTCCTGGCTGCCAGCCCCCCCGCTCTAACCATTAAACAACACCCCCCTCCCCCAGAGCTGGGAATAGAACCCAGGAGTCCAGACCACCCGCCCTGTTCTAACCACTAGCTGACACGGGGACTCGGCTGTGAAAGGGGGGCCCCGGGGCGCTCGCCGGCTGAACAGGGGCAGGACAAAAGGGAATCTAGGTTAAACACTAGCAGTCCGGCCCCAGCCTGCGGGCACCCTGCGGCTCTGGAAACTCGGCGAGCTGAGCTCTTGAATAGGAAACCCGCAGCCTGGGGTCTGATCCCAGCGGTGACCTCCTGCCGCAATGAGATAATTGTGTGTGTGTTTCTCTGGATGTGTGCGGGAGCCGAGAGCCGCCGGGGAAAGGCAGAGAGGGGAGAGGGAACTATTAGGTCTCATTACAGAGCCCTGACATCTGCAGGGAGTGCACAGCAGTTCCAGTGCCCACGGGTCCTAATCTGTAACAAAGCCACGTCTAGAGGCAGCGGGCAGGTGGCAGACCGGGACTAGACCCCCTTGCCTTTAGCTCCAAAATCCACACCTCTCCCAGGGGGCACAGCAGTAGCAGACCCTTGAATAGGAAGGGTTTCTCCGGCGACGGGCAATGCCGCCGGCCCTCCAGTCTGGTGTGTCCCGGGCCCACGAGCGCCATGCTGCAGCGCCTCTCTCTGGAGGGAGGAGACAGCTCAGGGTGGTGTAGAGAGCGGGGATCTTCACTGCAGCTGCTGGACTCAGCCCGGGGCGGGGCAGCCATGGAAGGGAGCATTCGGGACCCTGCATCACGGGCCTGCCTGCCAGCCCTTTGCAAACGGCGCAGCTGATTCATCCCTCGCTGGTGGGCTAAGGGGAACAGCGCCCCCTTCGTACAGGTGGGAAAACCGGGGCACAGCGGCCAGGCCGTCGGCGAGGAGTTGGGAATAGAACCCAGGAGTCCTGGCTCCCAGTCCCTCCTTTCTGTCTCGCTTGGGTCCCTGCTGGTCTAGTTCCTTGGCCCCTGGTCAGACTCAGCTCCACTAAATGACCTCCTATCTGTATGGCCAGGGGGCTGGAAAATCCCTTCTCCCCAGGTGAGGAATGAGCCTCTTCCTGATCGATTTCTCTCTCCTTTTATTCTGATTTTTCTCTCTGTGCACACGAGCCCCAGCCGCGGGCCGTTTCACTCGCTGAGGGATGCTCGGGGCACGGCCGGGGGTTTTCTCCGTCTTGTAGCAGCTGCTTGCTCTGCCCCTCGCCTGTGTGCCAGAGGCGTTTGGGCAGTGGGACGAGCGTGCACTTGAGACACTCCGCTCTCCCGGCGGAGCAAGGCCACCCTCCCAGGAGGGTGTGAGGAGAGGAGCCTTCTCCATACGCAGCCACGTTAAAGCCCCATGAAAGATCAGGCAAGACCCCGCCCTGCTTCTCACCACCTCAGGGTCCCACAATCCATGCAGGGGACACAATGGGGCCAGTGTGGGGTTGTTCGCCCATGAGTGGGCACTGGGGAGCAGAAGCTCTGGTGATTGGCACCTTGCGTGGCCCGGTGCGTCCTGCCCTGCCCAGCCTCTGTTGAACAAGGAACTCCAGATGACCTGGAAAATCGGCGCGCTCAGTGGGAGGTGGGGGAGGGATGCAGGGGCATGGTACTGGGCCATTCCCCTCTCGCTTAGACTGATGTCAATCCGGAGTGACCCCACTGCCGTCAGTGGATCGGTGCTGGTAGGATGCAGGCCCCCGCAGCTACGCCCGGGGTGGATTTGGCCCAGGAATTCCTAGAAGTAAAGGGCAAATGCTCCTCCTGCGTCTGTCGGTCTTTCTGTCTCTCCATCTCCGCCTCCGCCATCTCAAGGCTGTATCTCATTCAGTGTTTGCGCTGGTGTCCCTGGAAACGGGGAGCTGGTTTCTTAGCCCAGTCACATGATGGATACCTGCCGCTATCAGCTTGCTGGGCTCTGGACTAATACCCGTCCCCCCACCCCCAACAAACCTCCTTCCCACAATCCGGCCTTGCCGTGGGATCCCCGCCAGCAGCCAGGCCATGGGGCTGGTGTTCTCCGACAGCCTGCGCAGGGGAGAGTGGAACAAACGGGGTAGGGGCAGGGCACTGCCAAGAGGAAGTTTGTAACGCCAAGAAGCCATGTCATACCTGCATGGGGCACGGAGCTGGGCCTAACACAGGGCACTGCTGTGCTGAAGCTCACAGCCCTGGCTGCCTGCTGAGGTGTGGAAGGTCATGCTGCTGGGATCCTGGCTGGAACGAACAGATAGCACGGCGGTGAAGACGTTCCCAACACTAGACGGCCCATGCTCACGGGGGGCACTGCTCTGAGGAAGCTCACCACACTAGATGCCCACGGTTCTTTCTGTCCACGGGGGCACCGCTGCAGGGACACGCTCCTTGCTGGCTGTGCAGTGGGAGGGTTTACTCTGCAGCACGGCAGGGCTGCATCCCAGGGTCGACGTGCGGAGGTCTCAGGAGCCGTTGGGGAGGAGGGTGTCTGCCGTGCCCAGAGCCCTGCACTTTCCTAGCACAAATCACGGACTCCCAAGATGGGTGCCATCCCTGGCCCCATCTCCTGCTGAGCGTCGCTGGCCCAGGGGGAGGGTGGCGCTCAGGGAAGTACCTGGCACCTGCTCCCCAGGCAGTAAATAGCCCAGCTCAGAGGCCATGGGACTAGTGTGTCTTGGCTCCCTGGTCCTGCTGCTGCGAAGGCTGGGGCAGATGGGCCAGTGAACGTGAGCCTGGCTGTGGTCTGAGGAGAAAGAGCGGGTGGCTGTGATCTGAAGCCTGGATGGTGGATGGCTGCCACCCCCCCATCCAGCTCGCTCCATATTCGCCACCAGATCTGTACCCCCCCCATCTCCTCCCATGGCACTCGCTGCCCCCATCCCCCTCCTGCCTGCAACCCCCCCCATCCCCCTCTGTTCAGGATGCAATGAGCACCCCGCCCCTCAATTGCATGAGGTTCCATGGCCCCAATGATGCAGGGTGGGGGAGGGAGCCAACGGCACTGGCACTCCTTCCCAAGGGGCGTGCAGCGAGCTGGGAGCTCACGAGTCCTTTAGAGCAGGGCTGGACAGAGCCCTGGACAGTAGCAGTCAGGACAGAGCACCCAGTCTCTGCTGGGAGGGGATGTTTAGCAGAAGCAGCTGGGCTCACCCTGGGTCCTTCCCCCTCCCTCATTTCTTTACCTCTTTCTCTGAATTCCCTGCTCCCTTGCAAAGAGTTCTCCCAGTCGGGCCTCCATCGCGCCGCGCTTTGTACGGCAGCTTCGCACCTCTGCGATCTTGTGGGTAATTCACTGATCTGTTTGAGTCCCGCGTCCCTGTTGGATAGAAAGCGAGGTGCCTGAGTGTGAGTGTGGGGCTGGGTGTGTTCGAGCATGCGAGTGAGGGCATGTGTATGGGATGTGCGAGTGGGGGTATGTGTGAGTGTGTTTGGGTCTATGGTGTGTTTTTGTGAGTGAGTGCATGTGTGTTTGGCTGTGTGTGTGAGTGCGTTTGGGTCTGTGGTGTGTGTTTGTGAGCGTGTGTGAGTGTGTGTGGTTGTGTCTCCCCGGACCCTCTACAGACACTTTCCCTCTCCCTGCAATTTGCTCAGTTCCAGCCCCGCCCAGCAGCGCCCGCGTGACGTTCCATCCGCCATGACACCGGCACTGAGCAGCTGGGAGCCGCGCTGGGCCCCGCTTCTCCTTGGAACCAACACCTAGCACAAGGCGAGAGGTGATGCCAACCTCCTCTGAGCCCTCGGTGCGTGTCTATGGGAGACCCGTCCCATCCGCCCCGGGGCGGTCGGATCCTCATAGACACCCCAAGAGTGAGCCCCAGCTGAAGACATAACGCAGAAGACAATTGGCTAGTGCACTTCTTTCTCTCTGGCTTCTCTGGGCTGAGGCTGGCAAAGTCCGCCCCCAGTGGCCCATGCCTCACCTTCCCTATCAGAAATTCCAGCTGAAAACGTTCCCCTGGATTCTGCGGACGCCGTTCAGTCACTAGGTTCTGGGCGAAAAGCCAGTGGCCGGCTGGTGCATTTGGCCCTGACAGGCACCGAACACCCCTTGGTTTCAACTGGAGTTAGTCTCCTAAATACCTGAGGAGCTGGTTTCTTCCTCTCCTGGCTCCTGGCGTTACTCATTTCGGGGGCTGCGGGAAGGAGCTAGCAGAAATGAGCCGAACAGTCTAATGGGGTTTAGTGGGGTTTCCGCAGGGGATGGGATTTCTGTATGCATCTCTAGGGCGGGGATGCTGCCAGTCGGTCTCCTACAACTCGGCGTGCTCTCGCTGTCGGGGTGCCAATGCTGAGGGCACGGGGTGGCTGCACCTGGAAGGAGACACGTGCTGTTTAAGGGCAGTGCCCCCCCCCCCAAAACAGCGCCCCAGCTGGAGCCGGATCAGAGAGGTCTCTGTACCGTGGAGGTTGTGACCTTGAGGCGAGGGTGCCGCTGCCAAACAAAGACAAGATGTAATTAAGACGTAAGCGCTAATTCTTCTCCGAGCTTTGATAAACCAGGCCTGTCATGTGCAGCAAATTGATGGCCTTGGTTCTAATCTGCAGAGATAGGGCATGCTTCAGCGTCAGTTTCGGGGCTGGGCGACTCTCCCTCAGACAGGGGCTGGGGGGCTGGGGGTGGGGCAAGGAACAGCATAGAGAGGGGACCAGAGAAAATTAACCAATTAATGACAACAGCTGTGGAGCCTAACGAGAGAAACGCTGGATTTGGCAACAGGAGGAAATGGGGCCGAGTGCTGTGACATCATCCTCGTGGGCCTCTAGAGTCATTAAAGGGGGGTGATGTCATCAGAGACACTGATGCTCTGTGAGATCATCACTGTGAGCATGGCTGTTGCCCGCGGCAACATCGCTCGGGATAGAGGCAGTGACTGCTGTGTTGTGACCTCACTGGCGTGCGTGGGAAGAGTGCCTATGGTGCTGATGACATCATCAGGCTGACCAGTGAGAGTGGCTTATGCGCTGTGACATCATCACCGCGAGCCGGGAGAGGGACACCCTGTGCTCCGAGCAGCGAAACTTGCGGATGCGCTGGCTGTGACATCAGCAGAGGACGCAGAGGGAGTGGCTGATGTGCTGTGAGGTCATCGCTGGGCCTGGGAAACCGAACTGGACCCTGTGCCCCGGGGGGTTTCCCGGCAGCGCTCCCGGATGGTTTCTTCTCCCAGTTAAGCCGAAGCAGCTGCACTGAACCTTCTTCGAAGCCTCCAGAGCCTTGGATGCATCTTCACGCCTCTTGGCAGTACCCCAGCATGCCTCCATCACTGGCTGGAATGATCAGGCTAGACCTGGAGAGGCTACGAGGATGCCCCGGGTTTGAGTCTGACTGGGCCTCCTCGGTTGGCTTTGCTAGCGCTAAACCTTGGGCTGGCTCTTTTGTCTCTGAACAGCCCAAGCCTGGAAAGGTTCAGCTAAAAACTTGCAATTTCGGGGCCTGTCTTTGGTTACAACGTCCCCCGGACCCCCACCCCCGCACTCTTCCAGCTCCCGTCAGGATCGGGGGAACAGCCGACACACTGTGATCTCTCTCACATGGCGGGATGTGCCATTGATTCTTGTGCCATCACATCGTCCCGTCCCAGGTGTGTATGTGTATGTGTGTGTGTTACCGGCACAGTCTAGGGCCACCCCACCTTTACCCTTCCGGTTAATTTAGGCCCTCAGTTCCGGGCTCCGGGTGAAAGGCACCTACACTCACCCAGTTCCTAGGGGTCAGGGCAAAATCTTCTGCAGGTTTGCGGGGCCTTTTACTGGTGAAAGAGCCTTACACAGTAATATCCTTAACCTCTATTTATGAACAGTTACCAAACCAGACTGCACATGCTCAGGGCCGGCGCTTCCATTTAGGTGACCTAGGCGGTCGCCTAGGGCACCAGGATTTGGGGGGGCGGCAATTCGGCGGCGGGGGGTCCTTCCGCGCTCCGGGTCTTCGGCGGCAATTCGGCGGCGGGTCCTTCACTCGCTCCAGGACCCGCCGCCGAAGTGCCCCGAAGACCGGGAGCGTGGAAGGACCCCCACCCCCGGCCGCAGAATTGCCGACGACGACCGGGAGCGCGGAAGGACCCCTGCCTAGGTCGCCAAATACCCTGGCGCCACTCCTGCACACGCTAAGCATACAATGCTCACCACGCCCAGTAAGACAGACAATTTTTTCCTGGTGGCCAGTCAGGCTCAGATCATCTGGAGCTCCAGCTTCTGCACAATATGGCTGGCAGGGCGTTGAGGTCTGGCAGCTCTGATCTTGGGCTGTGCCCGGAGTTAGGTTCCAAAAAACTTCCGTTTGGACCCTAGTTTATATAGTTCAACTGGAGTCGTGCTTAGCTCGACCTTAACCAATCATTTTAAACTGAAGTGTACAAAACCAATCCTAGCCCATTACAAAAAATTCTTTAACCAATCATATGCCACCCCCTTAGTTGATTTAAATCTTGCAAAATTCATTATGCAACAGACAGAAAGAACTCAAGACTCAGAGACCCGACAACAGTGGCTCTCAAACTTTTTTACTGGTGGCCTCTGAGTGCGACCCCCTTTATAAATTAAAAACACTTTTTTTATATTTAACACCATTATAAATGCTGGAGGCAAAGCGGGGTTTGGGGTGGAGGCTGACAGCTCGCGACCCCCCATGTAATAACCTCGCGACCCCTGAGGGGTCCTGACCCCCAGTTTGAGAACCCCTGTCCTACAGATAAACAGTAGGGAAGCGGAGACCATAAAGGCTCAACAATAAAAATATCGATTTCACAATCACCGCTGTTGTTAAGTGGTTCCTTGCCAGACAGAATGTGGTCAAGCAGAGTTTTCTTTAAATATCTTAAGCTCTGTTTCTTTCGCTGGTGATGGCGGGTCCTGTGTGGACAGGAGCCTTCTTAACAGCCGGATATTTCATTGTTTTGATGCAATTTAGATAGAACGTGAGGATGTGACTTTCCGAGTCTTAGCTCATCGCTGCTGCTGTCCTAACGTGGCTGCAGAAAAAACCCTCAGACCTTACAGTAGAGGGTGGGGGTGCCGGCTTGGGCTCCTTGCATGAGAGGAGCAGCTGATGATGGAGAACCGTGACCGGGGCTAAACTCACTGCACAGTGGCCTGGCCTTTGCCTGAAGCCTGGCTCTTAGCGAAGGCGTCCCTGCTCCCTAGCTGGTAACGTATTGACGAGCAATTCTTAATCAAGTGGATTATTAATTAGCGGAGAAAGCTGGCTCTGTGATTCTCCGTATCCTTGGCCGGGTTCAGAGATGGTACTTTATGCTAATGGGGCTTGTTATCACTCTCACGTCGCTATCTGTGGCCGGGGATGACAAGAGAAAGCCCCGGCGATGAGATATGTAATTGCAAATGTAATCAGATGGTAATGTTTGTTTAAGATGATCGCACATTTGTGTGCAAAACACTGTGGCTCTCCCACAGGGCCCTGCGGCCCAGCTATTAGGAGGAGCCAGAGGCGGAAATACAAGGGGAGTGTTCCACCTCCAACTGGCCGGTGTTAAATATCGACCAGGCTGGGTGCATTGGCCTGGGATGGAAGATGCTGACCCAGCACTGCGGACAAGAGAGAGTCGCACACTATCAGGGGGAGCTTTGTGCAGGCGAAGGGTGTTGGAGAAGAGGTTATCCGCAGTATGCGTGTGTGTCTGTGTGTGCATTTATGTATGTGGAGTGTGTGTGTGTGTGTGTTTGCATGCAGATATGTGATGTGTGTGGGGTGTAAGTTTGTTTGCCTCTGCATGTGTATGTGCATCTCTGCATGCATATTTGTATGCCTGGGTGCATGTGTGTGCACATGTGCATTTCGGTGTGTGCGTGTGTGTGTGTGTGTGTGCGGCCATGTGAAGGTGCAGGTGTCAAGGTGTGGGTGTGATTGCTGTCAGCTGGCATCATAGGGCACAGACGTGTGCCCGGACCGAGTAAGGGTGTTGTGTTCTCTGCACATTTCTTGGCCTGGCTCGTTAACTTGAGGGGACTCCAGGGTGCAGGGTGGGGAGGGACAAGCAGGCTCCAGACTGTGGCTTAGACTTCTTTCCCAGGGCGTCCCAGCGGAGGAATGGCTGCCTTCCCGGAAAGCACGGATGCTCTGCCCCTGTGGGAATGGAGCGGGTGGAGGTGAGTCATGGCACCTCCTGGGGAGTCACCCCTCTTCCCCAGTGCCCGGTGGGGTTAAGTGAGTCATGTGTGCCCCCCCCCAATGCTCTGTGGAGGGGAATGAGTCACGCAGCCCCGCTCTGTGCCATTCTCCACCCCCTGCTCTTGCGGAGAGCTGAGTCACGGAGACCCTCTGCTTCCACTGGGCAAACAAGCACTGACTCCCAGAACCTCTGCTCAGTGCCAGGGGCTCCCTGCCCTCTTGCTCAGCCAGGCCCCTTGCCCCCAGTTTCGCGCTGGGACCAGTACAGGCTCTGCGATGGGCCGGCCCTGGGGCTAACCATGCAGCTGTCCTCCGCTCTGGCGCTTCGGACCAGACCCGTCTCCTAGCTGAAATTCTTTCCCAGGCTCCCAGGCTGTTCATGCCGAGCTGCGCGGCTTTGTTCATTGTGGCCCGGGGAGCGCACTGCCCCAGTGTTGCTGAAGTCACCCCGCTGAGCAGGCAGTGCTCACGCCCCACTCCTCAGTAACCGCCGGTCATCGCAGGCTGGGCTTCCCGGGAACAGCACGCTGGCTGTCCGCTTCCTGGCAGCGGTGCCCTCTGACTGCCAGCTACTATCCCGGTGGTGCCCTGCAGTGCCAGCGAGCAGTGCCCTATAAATGCCTGCTGGAGACTGGCGACAGGCTGGATCCCATCCTTGCAGTGGGCACGTGTGTTCAGCCCCGGACTCTCAATCCATTCGGGGAGTGTCACGGGAGCCAAGCTGGAGCCAAGTTTGGATCCCGGGAATCCCTGGGATTGGGGTCACGCCCTCCTTTGCATCCGGCTCCAGCCCTGGCTCTCCGTCTCCTTGGGGCTGAGTGTGTGTGTGGGGGGGGAGGTGGGGGGGGCTCCTTTCTCCCAGCAGAGGGAGTCCATCATCACAGCTCAGTGCTACATTAGCTCACAGCAGGGGACAAGAAATGGTTTTCATAACAGCTCCCCCCTCCCTCTGGCTCAGATCAGAAAGGTCAGCTTTTTCCAGCGACACCTCGTTCGAAATGGGCCGCTCCTGCTTCCCGGATGGCTCTTTTAAGGACGTTGCTATTCCCTAGTCATTCGCACCAGGGTTCCTTTAAATTATTATTATTATTAAAGTCGCCGCTAAAATTCACACTCTCCTACCTTCCCGGGGGTGATTGATTCTTTAGACGGCAGATTCACTAGTTACTTTCCAGGGAGATTGAACCCGATCTCTGCTTTGGAAATCAAGGGCTCCCCCAGCCCAGAGAGCAGACCCAGGCCCCTTGCTTGCTATTCAGAAGTCCTGTCGACTGGGAGGAGTTGTATTTAGTTGTCCAGCTGAGTGCATGGGGATTGTCCAGAGGCCCCTGGCTGATGTTACAGGCTCAGAGAGATTAGACCTCTCAGCCCAGCTGCCAGCCAGGACAGGATCGTTCCCTGCGGTCCCTTTCTAAGGGCTTTGTACAATCTAGCTTTAAAAAATCCCGAGCCAAGTGGGTTCCACTGCCAGGTTTTCCCTCATTCACAGGAGCGAATCCTGAGCTGCTCCTGGTTGTTCTGCTGGCTGGGGAGCGGGTGGTTTGAACGCAGATGCCCCGGGTGTTGTGCAGGTGCTCTACCCACTAGGCACCAAGGCCATTGCTTTCCCTTCCCGGTGCAGCCAGCCTGCCGTGGGAGTGAGATACGGCAGTGGGACCCATCCAGGGAAGAGCTCGCTTGCTTTTGTGCCCCTGACTCATTGGGACTGCAGGTGGTGAAACCAGTGCCTGGAGTATATGGTAAGGAGTGCGGCCTAGTGCAAGGTTGGGGACCAGGACTCTTGGGGTCTAGTTCCAGCTCCGGGACGGGAGAGTTGTCTAGCGGTTAGAGCAGAGCTCCGGGAGCCAAGACTCCTGATTTCTAATCTCAACTCTGTGGGGGAGCTTGGCCTAGTGGTGCGAGCACCGGGCTGGGAGTCAGGACCCTGGGTTCTAATCCCAGCTCTAGGAGGGAGCGTTTTCTCGGGCTTAAAGCGCACAACAACATGCTTCGAGAGCTGGCGTCTCTCCTTGGCTCTACCGCCGACTTGCTTGGGCAGGTCACTGCCCCTTTGTGCCTCAGTTTCCCCCTGTGGGTAACAATACGGGATAGGGGTTGCTGTGGTTCATCGTGCTGGCAAAGTGTTCAGAGAGATGAAAAGCTGCCTTCTTATTCGTTAGTGGCGCTGTCAGTATAAAACTCCAGGACATCCTGCCAGCGGCAGGCCTGGCTGCGGAAGCTGCCCTTCGTTCGCTGGCCTGGAGACGTCTCCTTGCACCTTAAAAATATAGGCCTGTGAGACTCGGCTTCCCTGCTGACCTGCCTGGTTACAGCACGTTTTTTTCTGCTGACTGAGGCCTCTTCCCAGGCCACGGATTATTAATATTGCACATAATTCCACAGCAGCGCATTTTTTAAAGGCAGATCTGGGTAATATAGGTCATGTTCACCGTATCTCGGTGCTGGGAGGAGGAGCAGGGAGAGAGGATGGCGCATGCTGTAGGTCTCAGCTGCGCTGTTTGAAGTCCACATGCCAGACTGGTTGTTAGAACATTACCACGGTGCTGCCTGGGACGGCAGCGCAATGGGGGCCGTTAGGAAAAATGAACAGACGGGGTGGTCCGGGGAAGGGATCCCAGCATTGCAGCATCACCGGGGAAAAGCTGCAAGGGGACCCAGCCTGGGATGGAAAAGGCCGGAGGAACAGCAGGGCCAGGTGACAAACATGTTCCAAGACCACTCATGTTCTAGGAGCTCCAGGTGGGGCCAATTCCCTGCTGCATCTGAGATCAGCTGGGCCCAGCAGGCGGGGAAGGGGGCATAAGAGAGTCGGTTACGGATCCTTCATTCGCCACGCACCGTTGCCCTGTCTCTGGCCTCAGCATGAGATAGGGCAGTCCTGGGGCGGCGCTAACCTAAGCCAACTGGTTATGGGCCCCAAAAGATCAACTCCCTATGGCTCCCTGCCCCTTTCGCTGGGGCTGTGGCCATCAGCTCTGCCAGTTCTTGGCCAGCAGGGAGCACTGTCACATGTAGGGAGATTCCCAGCTGGGGTGATCCAGGGGGTTTCCACTCGCATTGAATTGTTTGAGCAACGCCAGGGGACCAGAGCGGGACTGTCCATCTGCCCCGTATGTGTCTCCATGTGTGTTTTACCGTGTTTCTAGCATTCGCATTGGCCCTGATTCTGTTCTTACTCTCACTGGGGCAAAAAAGGAGAAATTCCATTGAAGTCAACGGAGGTCTCCCCTTGAGCCTGGAATGGAGCCATGTGTGGTGTGTGTGTGCACATGTGGTGTGTGTGCATGTCCGTACGTGCCTGTTGTGTGTGTCTGTGCAGGTGCATGTGTGTGCATTGGTGCACATGGGGTGTGTGCGGGTGCATTTGTGCAAATGACAACCCAGATACATACAAGACGGTGGCTACACACAGAAGATTTTCCCTTCCCGCCTCCACAGAGCCACGTGTTCTGAATGCTCCTGCCCACCTGCTCACACCCACAATGAAGGGCAGCAAAATCACCCCAACCTCAGACAGCGCCATTGGCTCCCCACTCACAGTGGGATCCGTTTCAAAGCCTTCCTTGGGTTCGCTCCAGTCTAGGCCCTCAGGGCCTGATTCTTCATTCGCTTATATTGGTGTAAATCTGGCGAAAACCATGGGATGGATGGATGGATGGATGGATGGATGGATGGATGGACGGGTGGGTGGTGTTAGGAAGGATGGATAAATATTCTCTCCTTCCCCTCCTCCTCACTTCCTCTGCTCATCCCGCCCTGGATTCTTCTCTCTCCTTTTGCACAGTCTCCGTGCTGTTGGTGCAAGAACCTTCTCCTCTGCAGCTGGTGCCGCCTGGTACTGCCTCTGTGTATCTCCCTGCCTCATCGTCTATCTGTTTTCAAATCTCACCTGTTTTGATTTTGACTCTAAGAGCTATTTCTGGCCTCGGTGAGGTCCCTGGGGTGCAGATCCACCCTCTGGGGCAAGCTGGAGATGAGGATCCAGGCTCCCCTCTCGGTTGGGTGGAGGCTTGGAGGCTCTAACCTCACCTTCTTCCATGATGGAGTAATAAGGCCAGATTCTGAGCGGCTGTAAATCCACGTAACCCCACTGGCTTCGCTAAAGCGATGCCACTTTACACCAGGTGAGGATCTGGCCCTTAGATTTTAAAGCCGAAAGGGCCCATTATAATCATCTCCTCTGAGCTGCTGCGTAGCACCGGCCAGGAAATCTCACCCAGCGAGTTGTGTGTGTCACCGAGGACCCTGTCTGGGATCTTGGTAAGTTTCAATTGCCCGACTGCTCTAGGCATTTTGCTCCAGTTGGAGCAGGGAGCCAGCAATTTAATTTTTGTCCTAATCATTTCCAGCGTTGGGTTCGCTTAACATCACTGTTGTCGGAGGAAATTTCACATGCCTAATTAAAGCTTAGCGCATGCAGTGTTGATTCCCCAGAGACATCCCTTGGCTTCCTACTTCCTGTCAAGATCAAGGGGGTAAAACAATGTTACAGTTAAAGTTAACAACAACAGCAACAAAGGAAAAGCATGACGAGCCGGGAATTGGCAGCCGTTTCATCTCCAGAAGGAAATCTACCTGCCAACCGCACAAGTCCTCGTCAGGGCGCGCCCCCCCCCCCCAGTTCCCCTCCCCTGGGCAATGCGGCGCCGTGTGGAGGAAGATCCCATTGTGTAGGGGGTGGGGATGTGCGTCCATATACGGGCCCCACCGTTAATGGGGTCGCACGACACACTAGTCGCTGGATGTGGCGCCCAGCAGCGTTCGGGGTGGCCTGTAGCACCTCCGCTCCTTAGGCGAGAGGGAGAATTTACAGACAGGAAGCTGGCTGGCAACGTGGCCCAGTGGGATGAGCATGACCCTGGGCGTCCTAGTTTAGGCTCTGCCACTGGCCTGCTGGATGACCTTGTGTGAGTCACTTCAGCTATCCGGTACCTGGGTCCCTGTTCTCTGGTTAGGTTGCAGGCTGTGTGTGTGTCCAATGCCTCGTGCGGTGGGGAGCTGGCCGGGGCTGGCGCTGTTGGAACATGAATAATTCATCATCCAACACAAGGGCAGGCGGCCTTATCCTGATTTCATGCTGCCATTGGTGAAGTTAATCTGAATTTGAACCAGTGTAAATGCAGAAGGAGAGGCAGGCCCCTGGGCTTTGACTGAAGCAGCCATTAAAGTCCATGGGGGATAAGGGGAGTGAGCTTGATTTTCCTCTTCTTCCTGACCCCCCCGGGCTCATTCCACTGACATCAATGGTCAGTTTCCCCAGTGTGAGCCCAGAGCAGAGCTGGTGTGGTGGGTGAGCTGGAGGGGAGATGGGATATTCTGGGGCAGGCCCAGTCGGGTCGGGCCGGGCCTGTCTGTGGGCGAGGCAGATTTCGAACCCCTTAGGGGGGGAAGCTGCATGTGAGTCACTAGGGTAGAGTGACCAGACAGCAAATGTGAAAAATCGGGACAGGGTGGGGGGTAATAGGAGCCTATATAAGAAAAAGTCCCAAAAATTGGGACTGTCCCTATAAAATCGGGACATCTGGTCACCCTACACTAGGGTGAGATTCGGCAGCAAGGGAAAGCAGCGCGGGAGGAGGAGTGTCTCCCGGGAGAAGGGCTGGCTAGTGCTGGAACGGGACGGAGCATGGGGACAGGGCTCTTCACCTCCAGGTGGCCAATTGAAATCAGACATCACCGGCATCAGCCCTTCAGCAGGGGACGTGCCGTGAGTTGGGCAGGTCTCAGCCCAGTTCCAAGGGGCTGGCTCCTCAAAACCCCCTCCCTGGGTGGCAGGCCTGACTGAGAAGCTGAATGGAGCATGGGAGCTCCCCAATGCCCCCTAGAGGCGATGCCCCCTGCCCCCGGGGGAGGGAGGTACAGGGGAAAGCTGCCGTGGATAACAAAAGGGCTTTGCTCTCCATGGCCACCGACCTGGTGCTAACAGCAATCCCCTGGAGACGTGAGGTCCAGCTACTCCTCCCTCCTTCTTAGGCAGAGAGCTGGTGCTTGCTGTCTGTTCTGATCCGCCTTGTTTGCAGCAGGTGGATGGGAAGGGGCCCATTTCCTCACCCCCCCCCCCCCCGGAGGGCAGGACGTTCCCCTCCATCCTCCCAGCACCAAGGAGACGCTCCCGCAGCCAGGCTCCCCTGCCACCCGATGCCCTAATGAAGTAGTCACTTGTCAGCCATCTATTGATCGGCCCAGCGGGAGCGGCGGTGTGATGGACACACGCCGCGGCAGAGAGGCCGGTGGGAAGCTGTGTAGTTAATCTGTGTCTGCGCAGGCCGGCAAAGGGATAAGGAAAGGCGAGGAGCTGCATTGTCCCGCAGGGCACGTGGGGTGGGGAGAGCAGCTCAGTCCAGCCTGCAAAAAGCCAAGCACTCGGCCCCGTTCAATCCCCGTCGTTGCTGATTACCAGTTTATGAGCGGCCACTTGACAGGGGAAGGTTTGCAGGCAAAACTATCCGGAATGACGCATGGCCCAAGGAACCACGTTCCCATTCCCCTCCCTAAGACGGTGCTCAGCAAAGTGTCTCCTGGGACTGATGCCATCTGGGGTTAAGGGTGGGGCTGTGATCTTAGCTGGGGGAGGAAGATGTCTTGCCTAGATGCTGCCTGCTTAATTACCCATGAAACACAACAGATGGTGAAATGGCTTCAAGATGTTCTTTTGGAAACATTTAGGTGCTACTGGGCCCTCTCCCCCTCTCAGGTTCCCTCGTTTTCTCTTTCGCAGAACAACTTAATACAGTGTAAAAGGAATTAGGAGGAAAGGGGGGGGGGCTGGGGGGAGGAGGAGGAGGCAGGGTTAAGAAGGAAACACGCAGCCGGGATTGGCAGGCAGAGCTGGTGAGAGTTAGCTGTGTCAGGATTATTAAATGCCCTGGGGCGACTGGAATCCTCGGCTCCGAGGTGCTCGGTTATTGTCGCTGAACGTAAATCCAGCCGAGGCGTCTGAATGCTGCCCCAAGCGGAATACGTTCCCCCCCCTCCTTCCTTGCTTATCGCTGCCTGGGCTGCTGCTGCTGGTGTCTCTTGGAGCGGGGTGGGGACTTGGTGCTGGGGAGGGGAATGATCTGGGGATGTGTATGCATGAGTGTGTATTTCCATATGTTGCCTGCATGACACGGCTCGGTTTAAATCCCTCATCAGAGTCCGCGTGTGCTCCTTCCCCGGGGGAGACTTTCAATACTCAGTAGAAAGCCGGAATCTTTTCATTGATCACAGTCTAGTCTAGTGGTTAGAGCACAGGGCTGGGAGTCAGGATTGACCGGCGCTCTGTTCCCAGCGCTGGGAGGGGAGCGTTGTTTGGCCCGGGGCCTGAGTCTCAGGCCTTGTGAGTGCTGTTCTGCACGGGCGGGCTAGTGGACAGGCGTGTCACTGCTCCCTGCTGGACAGAATCAGAACTGCTCACCTGTATGTCCCGGGGTCTATTCTGCAACAGGGTAAAGGAGATTCGCTGTGAGCT